>NW_026057578.1:92341007-92389822 GCF_023721935.1 Panthera uncia
TGTGTGTGTGTGTGTGTGTGTGTGTGTGTGTGTGTGTATATATATATATATATATATATATATATATATATATATACATTTAACCTCTTCTATGTCACCATGAGTTTCAAGGGAGGGTGACTATATTCTGACTCAGGTTTAATTTAACCTAATAGTGGTCTCAACAAAAGCCAAGAATTGTTACTCGAGACAATAAAAAGGAAGAGTGATTTGGGGCGCCTGGGTGGCTTAGTCAGTTAAGCATCCGACTTCAGCTCAGGTCCTGATCTTAGGGTCTGTGGGTTCGAGCCCCGTGTCGGGCTCTATGCTGACACCTCAAAGCCTGGAGCCTGGTTCGGATTCAGTGTCTCCTTCTCTCTCTGCTCCTCCCCTGCTCGCACTCTGTCTCTGTCTCTGTCTTTCTCTCAAAAATAAGTAAAAACGTTTTAAAAAATTTAAAAACAATGTAAGAAGGAAGAGTGACATCAGCATATGGCGGAATAAAGTGTTTCTCACTTTTGTCCTCCCCTCAACAATGGTTTGAGATCTATCCATGGATAAAAGTGCCTTTGAAGGAACTATGGGATCCAGCATTATACATCAAGTCCCTCAGGATGAGTCTCAAACCCATGCATTGGGTAACAGACATACAGACCTCAGTCCTGGCAATGGCACCTGCAGTGGCCTATGAATGGCCCTAGCCCCTGTCAGTCAAAGTCAGGGACTCCCTGGAAAACAGTGTTTTAGACAATCGCCCATGGACAAAATAGCCTTTATGGAAGTTCAGGTTTTCAAAGGAGAAGTTTCAGTGTACTACTGGAGCAAAACAATACAAGTTTGGACACACGGGAAAGGGTAAGAGGAGCAGATTTACTACCCATATCAGCCCTCTTCCAAGATAGCACAGTTTATGAAGAAGAAAGATCTTGGCTGTGATTTCTCTCATGGAGGAAATTAAGAAACACAACTGATTTCTGTATATTGATTTTATATCCTGCATGTTTACTGAATTTGTTGATTAGTTCCAGCAGTTGTTTTGTTGATTATTTAGGATTCTCTCTCTATAAAATCATATCATCTGCAAATCACAACAGTTTTGCTTCTTCATTTTCAAATTGGATATATTTTTATTTATTTGCCTTGTTTAGTTGCTCTGGCTAGGACTTCCAGTGCAATGTTAAATAAGAGTGGTGAGAGTGGGCACCCTTGTCTTATTCCTGATCTTAAAAGAAAAGCTTTCAGTTTTTCACCATTGAGTGTGATACTAGCTGTGGGTTTGCCACCTATGGCCTTTATGATGTTGAGGTTTATTCCTTCTATACCCAATTTGTTGACATTTTTAATCATGAAAGGATGCTGTATTGTGTCAAATGCTTTTTCTTTGTCTCTTTTTACTGTTTTTGGCTTAAAGTCTATTTTATCTAACATGTCCATATTGTACAAAACCATCTATAGATTCAATGAAATCCCTATGAAAATTCCAATGACATTTTTCACAGAAATAGAAAAAACAATCTCAAAATCTATATGGTGTCACAGAAGTCCCAACTAGCCAAAGAAATCCTGAGAAAGATAAACAAAGCTGGAGACATCACACTTCCTCATTTCAAACTACACTACAAAACTGTAGTGATCAGGAGAGTATGGTAATAGCATAAAAATACACATACCTGTTAGAATCAGGAAGAGAAGAGAAAACAAGTGTTAGTAAATATGTACAGAAAAGGGAACTTTTGTGCACTATTGATGGGAATGTAAATTGGTGCAGCCACTGTGGAAAACAATATCGAAGTTCCCCAAAAATTTTAAAATAAAACTACAATATAATTCAGCAGTTCCACTCCTGGGTATTTATCTGAGGGAAATGAAAACACTAAGTTGAAGTGATATATACACCCCATTTTCAATGCAGCATTATTTGCAATAGGGGAGACAATGGAAATAGCCTAGATGCCTATGGATGAATGAATGGATAAAGAAAATTTACTGTACACACACACACACACACACATACACACATGAATATTATTCAACCATAGAAAAGGAAATCTTACCATTTGCAAAAATATGAATGGACCTTGATGTCATCATGATATGTGAAATAAATCAGCCAAATAAACACAACCCATATGATCTCACATGTGAAATCTCAAGAAAAGAAAAGAAAAAGCTCACAGATACAGAGAACAGATTAGTGGTTGCCAGAGGTTGGAAGCAGGGGCAAGGGGGTAAAGTGGGTGAGAGGATCAAAAGGTACAAATGTCTAGTTATAAACTAAGTAAGTCATGGGTATGTAATGTACAGCATGGCAAGTATAGTTAACAATACTGTATTCCACATTTAAAGTTGCTAAGAGTAAATCTTTTTTTTTTAAGTGTTTATTTTTGAGAGAGAGGGAAAGCATACATAAACGGAGGAGGGGCAGAGAGAGCTGGGGACAGAGGATCCTAAGTGGGCTCCATGCTGACAGCAGAGAGCTCCATGTGGGGCTCAAACTCACAAACCACAAGATCATGACCTGAACCCAAGTTGGATACTTAACCAACTGACCCACCCAGGTGTCCCTAAGAGAGTACATCTGAAAAGTTCTTATTATAAGAAAAAACAAATGTTTTAACTTTAGTGATAGGTGTTAACCAGACATATTGTGATGATCATTTCACAATATATACAAATAATGAATCATTATCTTGTACATCTCAAGCTAATATATCAATTATATGTCAATAAAAAATTATTTAACAAAGAAGGGAAGAGCCTTCAGAATCATGTAGAAGAGGAGTCCAAGCTTTGATCAGTGGGTACCTGAAGCTGACCCTATTTTGAATTTCTTGTAATTGAGTCAAAAGATCTCCTTATAGTTTAAGCCACTTGAATCCATGCTTTCAATTCCTGAGAGTGAAGGCATCTTAAACAGTACCCTGCTATTTTATGAGATTTAAAGATTCTTTTAGTGGCATGCAACATAATTACACTTGAATAGGTGGAAGGCAGAGAAGACCTGCCAGGCAGGGCCACATAGGGGATTGCACTCTAGAAATGGGGTAGCAGCAAGCTAGAGTTGTAGGGTACAGCTTATGTGTGACAGTTGAGGTGAGATTAATTAGGTTTGTGGCTCCCTGTGAACTGGCTAATTCAAATAACTTCTCTGACTCCAGGCACAGGGACAGTTGCTAGTTGTTTGGTACCTGGCCCTAGGGTAATTGGGCATTAGGTAT
The DNA here is from genome assembly GCF_023721935.1 of Panthera uncia. Taxonomy (NCBI): domain Eukaryota; kingdom Metazoa; phylum Chordata; class Mammalia; order Carnivora; family Felidae; genus Panthera; species Panthera uncia. The sequence continues at coordinate 92,344,205 of NW_026057578.1, forward strand.
TAAGAGGCCCTGGAGTGTGAGACCTGATAACGGAAGGGATTTGGGTATGGACTTAATCACCTGGCCCCAAACAGGAACTGACCAACCTCCAGAAGGGCCTCAAAGCTGGATCAAAACAGCAAAATTTAAAAGTAAACAGACTACATTACACATAGTCAACCGAAAGAAGTAGCAGCTGCCACCTTCAGTCATTTCCCTTGGACAAGCTTCCCAAGGCATCTCTGGGCATTTCCTTTCTCTACCTTCAGGAGCCATGACCATGCCAGGAGATCCCTGATGGTCAAGGGCCAGAGTACAAGCTCGCACACACCTACACACACAACACACACACACAAATGGCCATCACTATTCAGGGAAAAGTCTTGAATAGTTGATACCAGAAGTCACCCGTCCTGACTAGCACAGAACATGGCAGGAGGCAGTACAAGGAGAAGCCGTACTTAACACTGCCAAGAAAGAAAATACAACCTGAGATCGATGTGCCTCCAGCCAAAGAAATAGGTCCAGGCTCAGCATGGACTGACACTACTGGTAAAATGAAGCTACATAAATCCAACACCCTTCAATATGTCTAAAATCCCGGGCTTTCTGAAGCTTCTTTTCAAAGCTATCTTCCGAAACACAAAGGATGGTCTCATTTTTTTTGGAAGACAAAGGTAAGAGATAAATCCAAAACCGCCTAAGATCTCCCTGAGGTGCAGAAACCTAGGAGAGATATTACATTTAAAAAGAAGGACACCAAACTATGAGAAACAGGAATATATGTATTAATGAAAAAAAAATCAAGGATGATTCCCCCCAAAGCTTCCTAAACCTTAGATCTTACGGGCTATAGGATTACCTTTTCAAACGATTTTAAAGATGTGTTCTCATGGAATAATCATTCAGATTCAAGCTGCCAGAAAGCAAAGAGAAGCTTTCAAACTATCTACAGAAATACTGAGAATCCTTGTAAAAATAAGAGCATCATTATTTTCACTGTCTTCTTCAAATAGCTTTTTAGTGTGTGCTGCTGGGATGAGTCTTATACACTAAAAAATACAGCAACTAAACTCCTTCTTCAAGTACCTTATATATAAGATAGACAATGTCCCACATAATATGGATCAGGAAATTTTTCTGAATACAGTGACCCCAGTTGAATACATTCTCAGACCGTTCACATAGTTGATAATCACTAGCCAGGGAATTTAGGGCACGCTATTTAACATCCCTAAGCTTCAATCTTTTTAGCCATAAAATGGGGGATAATAAGTGTCCCAATGTTATAAAGATTAAATGGAGCAACCTATGCTCACTGTGCAATGTAGAGTGTATTGCATCAACATTAGCTAATACTTACATGAGAGCACTACACTGGGATGGGAAGTATTAAGATAACTGAGGTAAACTTCCTATCAGAGATTGAAATAGATTTTAAGTGAAGTTCCTCCTCCAGCTACCACTATTATCTGCCTGAATTGCTGGGATGAGAAAGATTCTAAAGTTGTATCCAGGCTGAGTAGGAAAGACTGCCTGATAGACTAATGCTTTCTGCTATGGGTTTTGAATAGAAGAGAGTTGGTACACATTCTGTGTATTTGTCTCCTGGGAAAAATTATTTTATGTCCCTCCTGGGACAAGTTATTTTATGTCTTTTCCACGTCTGTATTTGATTCTGTACCACAAACTTTCTTCTGTGAAGAAGACATCAAATGCAAATAATCCTGGAAGAAGAAATACAATGATTTAGTCACCTCATTTAATTACCTTAGGGTACATTTGCAATTAGTTACCTTCAAGATTTTATCAAGATTTACTTACAATTAGACATGCTATGGATAGTTTATTAAGATTGGTTTATAGTCGTTCTGGTGCTAGCAGTTGTAAATACATCTCTAACCACAGAGCATCTCGTGTTGGGTATTCCTGGGACACAAATTAACTTGGAAATCTATATCCACTATTCCTTAGGAGTTGAGTATTCACCCTATTCCCAGGGATAGGTATGTGATAACCAGACCAAATGTTTCCACTGTGCCAAGCCAGCCAGTGGTCCACAATACTCTCCAGGGTACTAGCCCTGTGCCTCTGCCTTCATTTTAAACACACCTTCAGGGTCTTCTTCTGTGGAGGTAAATACCCTTGTGGAGGTAAATTTGGCAATATGTATCCTAATAGTGTTCATTTGTTTAGACCTGATAATTCTAGGAATTTATTTGGGAAAATAATTGCAGATGTGCACATAAATTTATGTGCAAGATTATTCATTATAGTATGTTCAAATTTCTTTAAAAACTTAAATTACTTGAAAATGAATATAGGCTAAATTATGATAACCCATAATGGCATAGCAGTCAGTAAATTATGTATTCGAATAAGTTTAATGACAGGAAATTCTTTTAATGAAATATTAATGGAGAAAATTAGGTATAGTAATTACAATTGTTAAAAAGAAATAAACCTTTAAGTGTAAAAATATAAAATACCCATATACATGATTTATGGAGGGAGAGATAGTAGACTTCTTTTTTTACTCCAAGTACACAAAGTTTCCAGTCTACAGAGAAACTCTGTGGGCTGGACTCTGCTCTAGAAGAACTAAGTTCTGCTCTCAGGAGTAAAAGTGTATGATTCAAAGTGGATTGCTTCATGTGACTTGCATTCCTACAACTTCTAGAAATAGCATATCAATTTCCCTGCCTCAGATACAACTTTCCCACTGTGGGTAGTCTTGATAGGGCTACTAATCAAGGTGTTCTGTCCTTCCTGGTCCAAGCAGCAGGCACGTTACCCTGTGTAGGCTATTTGGACACTCTCTTGAGGATTTGGATTATGGAAACAGGATTTAAAAGGATTAATATTGACCTAACACCTATATCAGTGGCCTGAAGAGATAAACCATTATTTTTTGCTACTAAAAACCCTGTTGTTATTCTGCCCTTATTTTTCTGAAGCTAATTCCTTAGCTCTTCCTTTAATTCTTGACCCACCATTTGACCTTCTGGTAAGTGTTTTTGTTAACCAGACTTGGCTCTTCTGTATCTTATAACCCAGGAGTCATAAATTAATAAAGTTATATAAAATAAATAAATGAAATTATTTTAAAAAGACAAAAAAAAAAAGTTCTGTCTGTGAGATTGGTCTTAGATCTAAGACTAGTGAGGTTCCTGGCATTCCATAGTCTGTGACCCTCCTTGCCTATGGGTCTATAAACCCTTACTTCATTTCTTGTTACAAGCTGCCAGTCCTGGAATGCCACTTGAAAAACTCAGCTGCCTCTCACTTTTTTTTCTGAAGGTATATTGTCCCAAGGGGCAGTCCTTGCCCAGTAAATTGCCAAAGGAAGCCAATCTGCACAGCTCTTTGAGTAGCGGCCTCCCAGATGTTCCTGCATTTATCACCTCCAGTGGGTGGCATTGGGTCAGAAGACAAGAGGATGATGTTTCTGGGATTTATTTTTTATATCAATGAAAGAATCATTTGAGGCTCTTGTAAGATAAATGGATTTTTTTCCTAGTGGCAATTATTGCTCCAATAGTTGGTATTTTCTATTCACATGGCTTAAATTCAGTGATATTACAGTCTCTAAATAACTGTGAAAAGTCACAGCTTGACTTTTATGATTGTTACCCCTCTGGAAAAGTTTGGCACAATAAGTCTTAAATTATACAAGAGCACATTGAAACCATAATGAAACACCATAGGATCCTACCAAATGTGGTTATTATGAGTTAATTCTAAATACCCCCAGAATGCTTCTACCAGGGAAGTTTCTCCTCTTAGTCTTCCCACTATCAATTCTTATTTAAAACCTGGCTCAAAATTCAACACTTCTAGATTAACCATGACTGAGTATAATGAAAGGGAGAAAGAAAGAAAGAAAGAAAGAAAGAAAGAAAGAAAGAAAGAAAGAAAAAAAGAAAGAGAAAGAAAGAAGAAAGATCAATTTTCTATCTGATAGGCAGACCAGGCTAGATATTTACTCAGTCTCTTACAAACTGTGTGATTTTCATGAAGTTGTGTGACCTATGAATCTTGGCTGTCTATTTATAGATATAGCTGTATAGCTATATAGCTATATAGATATCTTGTGTATGTTTTAGGTGAGGATTAAATAAGCTAGTGGGGAAGGTGTGTAAGTATCCTGTCCATAATGACAACCACCTGCATGATGGGACCATCATTACAGACAGGATACCAGCCACAGTCCATTTAAACCAGGATCCAGATCTGGAACAGCAGTCATTTTAAGGACTTGTGTGTATAGAGCAGGGAAACAAGGTAAGGAGGAAAGCATGGCTGGCTCAGGGTATAGTCAAGATACTTTCAAAAGGGATAGCATATGACAAGGCCACACAGTATGAACTCCATTGGTAGAATCAGTGAACAAAAATACAAAACTACTCACTTTGGACTCCTATAAAAATAGATACTCTATTAATGAGTACTTCATTTTTTTAGACAGTATTAGACTTATTGTTTTACTTGCATTATCTCATTTATTTTTTATAAGTTGCTTTCTTTTTCCTTTTCTTTTCTTTCTTTTTTATTTGAGTATAGTTGACATACAATGTTACATTCGTTTCAGGTGTACAGCATAGACATAGTGATTCAGTAAGTTTATACATTTTGCTATGTTCACCACAAGTGTAGCTACCATCCGTCCCCATACATCTGGTATTACAATACCACCGATTATATTCCTTATGCTGTGCTTTTTATTCTCATGACTTAGAGAGAATTATGCTAAGTAAAATATATAATTGATTCATCATGGTCATCCTTTATAGTAGGTACTGATCCATTTTTCAGATGAGGGAACTGAGTCTTAGAATGGATGAAACAGTCTGGTCAAAGACTCAGAGTATGAAAGTGGCTGTGTTGTAATGAAAACACAGTTACCTGATTTCAGCACCTGGATCTAGACTGCACAAAGAACAAAGAGGGTAGAATCCATGAAAGAACTCTCTTAAGTCTCAACGTGTAGAGAAGGAAGAGTTATCCACTAGATCCAGGGAGATTTGGGTAGCTACCTAGATGTGAAGACAACAACGTAGGGGATCTTGGGACATGCATTTCTCTTCCCAGTTCTCTCAGCATTTCAAATATCATGAAACCATGGCTAGGTGTCTGTGTTTCCACATAATGATAACTAAGGCATGAAGTTGATTACCTGCATCACAGAAGCTCCCAAAATATTTCCATTTAAATACTGAGATAAGGGGCGCCTGGGTGGCTCAGTCGGTTGAGCGTCCGACTTCAGCTCAGGTCACGATCTCGCAGTCCGTGAGTTCGAGCCCCACGTCGGGCTTTGTGCTGACAGCTTGGAGCCTGGAGCCTGCTTCAGATTCTGTGTCTCTCCATCTCTCAGTGCCTCCCCTGCTCATGCTCTGTCTCTCTCTGTCTCAGAAATAAACATTAAAAAAACTTAAAAAAAAATACTGAGATAAGAGTTGAGACAAAAATACTTGAACATGAATTGCTCTAATAATGCTTTTCCATTTGCCTCTGTTCTCTCCGGACACATAGGTCTTTACTTGGTCCCTTTTAGAAGAACCTCTACACTTCTTGATGTCTCATCCCACTTCACTCTCTCTTTACTTTGGTCATGGTAGGGCAGTCAGTCACCGCCCATACACTTACTACTACTCATGATGTATATGGCTTATTAGCTCTTTTTTTTAATGCTTATTTATTCTTGAGAGAGACAGAGACAGAGCACAAGTGGGAGAGGGCCAGAGAAGGAGAGAGGGAGACACAGAATCTGAAGCAGGCTCCAGACTCTGAGCTATAAGCACAGAGCCCAATGCAGGGCCAGAACCCATGAACTCTGAGATCGTGACCTAAGCCAAAGTCGGAAGCTTAACCAACTGAACCACCCAGGTGCCCCTTATTAGCTCTTTTAGCAAGCCAACAACAACAACAAAAAATGTAATTGCAAAGTCAAATTACTTGTCAAAGATCACTGAATGTCAATATAATATTAAGATAAAAGTTATGATATGCAAAATGGAAATTCCTCTAAGCAATATTAACTGGCTCACCTTGTCCACAATTTGATATGTTATGCATATTGATGGTGTAGCCTTCTTTGCATATTCTGATTGCACAGTGGGTGGAATGTGGGCAAGGGTGAAATGTAAAACACTTAAGGCATTGCATCTTCAATGGGGAATGAGACTGGGAAGAACATTTCAAAAGGGTTTTTCAATCATGAGCGTAGTCATTCTCTTAACGAATACTTATTAGACATCTCTCATATTAACAGTATTGAGAAGTATCTCTTGAAGTTCTGTAGCTCATGGGTTTCATACATCTGTGGTGCTTGTTAAATGCAGTTTCCTCGCTTTTAATTTAGGATTTTATTCAGAATCTCTGGGATTAGGGCCAGGGCATCTGGGTGACTAAGTCGGTTAAGTGTCCAACTTCGGCTCCGGTCATAATCTCGTGGTTTGTGAGTTCAAGCCTCGCATCGGGCTCTGTGCTGACTGCTCAGAGCCTGGAACCTGCTTCGGATTCTGTGTCTCCCTCTCTCTCTGCTCCTCCCCTGCTCACATTCTCTCTTTCTCAAAAATAAATAAACATTAAAAAAAATAAAAAGAAATAAAAAGAATCTTTGGGATTAGGGCCAATGAATTGCCCCTGGTGATTCTACTTATTCTAAGCTTTGAAAACCACTGTGTAATGTGCTGGAGGTAAGAAACACAAACTATTCTGATTGTGAAAAAGAATATAAGATGGTTAAAGACACAAGTTACGTATAAGTTGAGGAATAACTAAAATTCTATAGATTTGAGTGTAGTAGTCAATAATAGCTCGTGGAAGTCAGAGGAAGAAGGTTAGAAAAACTTTGAATGAATCAGGAAGATGCCAATTCTGAATAAAATATAACAAACAGGCATAGATTTAAAGGCATCAGAGAGCTGATGAGGGAGCCAAGGATTGAGGAGTTGAGGTACTAGAAAGAAGCGAAGGCCATTGCAGTGTGCCCAACAGTCTGCATGTTGCTTTTGCTATCAGGATATTGGCTTAATATTTTTTAATTGAGGTAAAATTCATATAACACAAAATTAATTGACCACTTCGAAGCATATAGTTCAGTAGAATTTAGTACATTCACAATGTTATATAATCACCAGCTCTATCAAAGTCAAAAACATTTTTATCTCTACCACACTGACCCTGTACAAATTGAAGTCATTTCCTATCCCCAGTGCCTAATCCTTGGCAACCACTAATCTGGTTTCTGTCTGTATGGATTTACCAATTATAGATACTTCAAATTAATAGAATCATACAATACATGCCCTGTAGTATCTGGTTTCTTTTGCTTAGCATAAAGTTGTCTATGTTGTAACATGTATCAGTACTTCATTCCTTTTTATGACTGAATAATATTTTATTGAGTGGATATAACATTTTATTCATTTATTACTTGATGGACAATCAGGCTGTTTCAACCTTTTGACTATTGTCAATGGTGCTGCTATGAACATTCCTGTGTAAGTATTTGTTTGAATAGCTGTTTTCATTTTTTTGAGGTATATACCTAGAAGAGGAATTGCTGGACCATATGGTAATTCTGTATTTTACTTTTCTTTTAACCACCAAACTGTTTTCCTAAGTGATTGCACCATTTTACATTTCCACCAGCAATACATGTGAGTTCCAATTTCTTCACGTTAAAAAAAAAAATTTTAATGTTTATTTATTTTTGAGAGAGAGACAGAGTGCAAGTGGAAGAGGGGTAGAAAGAAAGGGAGACACAGAATCTGAAGCAGGCTCCAGGCTCTATGCTGTTAACACAGAGCCCGAATGGGGGTCAAACTCACAGACCGTGAGATCATGACCTGAGCTGAAGTTGGATGCCTAACCGACTGAGCCACTAAGGTGCCCCCAATTTTTATACATTCTTAACAATACTTGTTATTTTCTTTTTTTACAATCAATAGCCATCATGGAGCACCTGGACGGCTCAGTCAGTTAAGCATCCAACTTCAGCCCAGGTCATGATCTCACAGTTAGTGGGTTAGAGCCTTGCATCAGGCTCTGTGCTGACAGCTCAGACCTGGATGGAGGCTGCTTCATATTCTGTGTCTCCCTCTCTCTCTCTTTCTCTCTGCCCATCCCACACTCATGCTCTCTTTCTCTCAAAAATAAACATTTAATAAAATAAAATAAAATCAATAGCCATCACAGTAGGTATGAAGTGGCATTTCGTTTTGGTTTTGCCTTAAATTTCCCCAATGACTAATTACGTTGAGTACTTTTCGTGTGCTTACAGGCCATATATATACCTTCTTTGGAGACATGTCTATTCAAGTCTTCTGCCCATTTTTAAAATTGGGTTGCTTATCTTTTTTGTTGTTGTTAAGTTGTAATAATTCATTTTATATTCTGAATAGTAGACCCGTATGAGATATATGAATTGCAAATATTTTCTCCTGTTCCATAGTTGCATTTTCACTTTCTTAATAGTATCCTTTGATATATGAAAGTATTTTATTTTGATGATGTCTATTTTATTCTTTTATTGATTTGTTTTTGGTGTCTTATATTTATTCATTCTTAACGTAAGGCAGTGGCTAGTATAGAAAGAAGCAGCTGAAAAGTAAAGCTGAGCTTTTTGAAGTCTTGCTGTGCTAGAAAGTAAAGAACTAGAAACAGAACCCCCCCAAAGCCAAGTTCTTAATTTAGGCCTAACAAGAATTATATTAAATTAGAAAAAGAATACAACCCAGCCTCTATCACCACAGTCCCTGATTGATTAAGGTGAACATCCTCTACTCTAGTTGCCTGACAGAGGAAAAGGTGAATCCCTTTTACAAGAAGATAGCACCATCCAGAATACTGCTTCCTACAGAGGACTAGCTAACTATCAAAAATTACCTAGCAAACCAAGAAATGGGACCAGAAGTTAAAAACCGACAATAGAAATAACACATGGGAATCCTGGATAAAAAATATCAGAGATTTGAACATAATTGTGATTCAATATTCAAGAAATCAGATGACAAGATAAAATCTATTTTAAAAGAATCAAATAGAAATTCTAAAACTGAAGGATACAATATCTGAAACTAAGAACTCAGTAGGTGCATACAAAAGCAGTTGAGCTTAGCTGAAAATACAATTATCAAGTTGGAAGATACGTCAGTAGAAAATTCTGAAACGGAATTAGAAAGAAAAAATATGGAAAACCCAGAAAAGAGCTCAAAGACACATGGAAAAAAGCAAAACAATCTAACATGAATGTTATGAGGGTCCCAGAAGAGAGATACATTGCACAAGGGCAATGTTTGAGGAGATAATGAATAAGAATTTCCCCCAAATTGTAAAGCATCAAGCCAACAATTCAAAAATTATTACAAACCTGGGACGCCTGGGTGGTTCATTCGGTTAAGCATCCAACTCTTGATTTCAGCTCATATCATGATCTCACAGTCGTGAAATCGAGCCCCGCATCTGGCTCTGCGGTTGCACTTAGTGTGGAGCCTGCTTTGGATTCTCTCTCTCTGCCCCTCCCCTGCTTGTGTTCATTCTCTCTCTTCTCTGTCTCTCTCTCTCTTAAAATAAATAAACAAAAAAATTATTACAAATCTTAAGCAGGATTAAAAAATATATATATACCTGGTCACATCATATCAAAGCTGATAAATACTAAAGATAAAGTACAATCTTAAAAGCAACCAGGTACCAAAAAGTAAACTGCATTCCAGTCTTCACTGAAGCATTATTCACAATAGCCATGATATGGAAACACCTAAGTTTTCATCATTGGATGTACGGATAAAGAAGACGTACTATGTACATACAACAGAATATTCAACCATGAGAAAGAGGGCAGTCCTGCCATCGGTGACAACATGGATGGACCTAAATAAAATCAGCCAGACAGAGTAAGACAAATACTGCATAGTATCACTTATATGTGGGATAATACTACTTTTAAGAAGTTAAATGGATAGGAATACAGAATGGAAAAGTGGTTGCCAGGGGATGGGGATGGGAGAAATAAGGATGGGTTGGTAAAAGGATACAAACTTTCAGCTATAAGATGAATAAGGTCTAAGGATTGAATGCATAACATGGTGACCATAGTTGATAACACTGCATTGTACAACTGAAATTTGCTTAGAGTAGAACTTAAATGTTCTCAGAAAAACAGGTAAATGTGTACATATGTGAGGTGATGGATGTGATAATTAAATAGATCAGGGAAATACTTTTACAATGTATCCATATATTAAATCATTATAATGTATACTTTAAATATCTTCTAGATTTATTTGTCAATATACTTTAAGTAGTTGGGAAAAAAAAGCCAGAGGAAAAATACACAATATCTCTAAATGAACAACAATAAGACTGACTGCTAATTTTTGAATAATTTCAGAAAAAATAAGTAATATTATAAAATTAGAATTCTATAATCCAGCCAAAATGTCCTTTAAAAGGGAAGAAGGAGATATGAAACCCCTTGGAATTGCCTGCACAGATATGGTCTCTTCTTTGCTATAATCCTGTATCCTGGCCTTTGTCTTAATGTCATTTTAAGACCCTCCTTTTATTTATTCTTCCAGTGGGTCTCATTATCTTGGAGTCCTACTTCTCTGAAAGAGAGAGAGAGAACTAAATTTGATGAGGACAAAGCACAGTTTTCTTCCTATTAAAGGAAAACCTTTGAGATTATTGATTCTATATTAAATACTCCAACCTTGAGTACAACATCATTTCAAATAGCTGTTTCTTTGTGTATGGAAAGAAGCAAGCACTTTGTTGAAAATTTTCTCTTAAAAAAATAATAACAGGTAAAAGGAGGGCATGCCACATACGGTTGGTAGAGCAGCTGAACAGAAAGCTTTGAAGGCTGAGAACCAAAGCATTCATTTCATGAAATCAAAGCAGCAGCAAATTTAAGCCTAAATACTCTAGGTTTATAACTACAAATAACTTCATTTTACAGATAAGTAAACAGAAGCTCAGAGAGCTTACACAATTTGTTCAAGGTCAGCTATTCCTTGGCATAGTCAGGAGCTGAACCCAGGTTTTCCATATACTTTCTACTCCATCACTCAGAGACTCTTAGTTCATGTGATCTCTATCGCTTAAAGCCCCGTGACCCAAACCATCTTCCCGACAGAACTTCCAGTGTGATGAGATTCAGGCGAGTCCATTTTATAAATAACAAGATGTCTACTAAAGACCATAGTTATACCTATGAGATATAATATGCTAAATTATTAAATCCTACTAACACATGATAATTTATTTTCAGGTGAACTGGGTAACTTTCAGCTTTTGAGTATGGCCTAAGGACACAAGACAGATAATTTTTGATGCAGAGGAATTGATGTGACAAAGAGAAGCCTCATATGGACTTAGGCACAGGTTTGCACATGAAGGTGAAGCATGAAGTTGCTGAGAGAGGACGTTATGATATCTGTGGGGAAACCAAAGGGTCTGGGATTTAATTCTTTAAAAAAATTTTTTTTACATTTTTATTTATTTTTGAGAGACAGAGCACAAATGGGGAAGGGGCAGAGAGAGAATGAGACAGAATCTGAAGCAGGCTCCAGGCTCTGAGCTGTCAGCACAGAACCCGATGTGGGGCTTGAACTCACAAACTGTGAGATCCTGACCTGAGCCGAAGTCGGACGCTTAATCGACTGAGCCACCCAGGTGCCCCTGGGATTTAATTATAAAGAACATCCATGGACTTCATAAATTTTTAGAAGTCTTAATCCTCCCCAGCTAGCTTCATATGTCACATGACCCAATTTTGTTAGAACTTAATAGCAGGACCTTATCATGGCACCTCTGGCAAGAGACACCTTATTTCAAAATGATGTCTGAGATTCTTTCTGTTGCCTGCCTTCCTAGCATCCACCTATTATCATGCCCTAAACATATCTCATAATTTTCTAGGCATGGCAGAAACATTTATAGCCAACCAGCTCAACGGTTAGCAAAAAGGTTAATGCTAACTGGGAGAAGAATCCCTTGATGGGAGGTTACCTGAAAGCATCAGGGTTACCCAAGAGCATCATAGTATCCATCTACACAAGTTTAGGAGCAGGTACTTAGAGCAAGGAGAAGTTTCACAGTCACTTAGCCCCTGTTCCCTGACTTTCAGAAGATGGCTCAAGCCCAGATAAATATTAAACATTATGTTTGTGTAAGAGAGAGGACCTGAACCCAGAACTCTTGACTCTTAGTCCAAGTTTCTTTCTGTAGTAATAGTTTAGTGCTTGCCAAGTGTGGTACAGGGACCTCTGAGTATCCCCTAAACCATTTCAGGGAATCTGTAACATAAAAATATTTTCATAATAATATTAATGAATTATTTTCCTTTTACATTCTCCTTTCCCAAGTATATAAGGAAGGTTTCCAGTGTCTGAATAATATATGATGACATCATTACTCTGATGGATAATGAATGTGTGCTTGAGTACTCTTGTGACTTAAAATTTTTTCAATTTAATTTCTAAGATATCTAATATTAACAGATATAATCTACATAAACAAAAGTTCTTCAGGCTCCTAAAAAGTTTTTAAGAGTGTTAAGGATCCTGGAACCAACACTTTTGAGGACCACTGCTATAGATGAGCAAATATTATTAAGCTGCTATTATGACTAAAGTACAGTGCTGAGAGCTTTCTTCGCCCTCAGAAAAAAAAGGTTCCATCCTACTAACATCAGTAAGAAGTATTCATAAGAGAAAAAGGCTGTATGTATTTCTAGTCGGTAACAGGTCAATAGAAGAGATAGATCAAGAGGAGGGTTTTCAAGAAGGATAATTTCAACATATGGTAACGTGGAAGCAGGATGTTTCTGGTTGAGAGAAAAACAGATACTCAGAGGCAGCAGATCATGGAGCACATTCTGATAACCGTCAATCCTTAGGTGACATGTCATGTGCATGAAGTAGTAGTAGGGAAAACCAAGAATGTGAAATGAGATTAAAGTATGAGGAGGCTTGAATGCCAGACAGTTAAATAGGACCTAATTTTAATGATCATGATAGTTTCTTGGGCAGATGAGAGAGGAAAAAAAAAAAAAAGAAACTCCCCACTCTAAGAGAATAAATTACTAACAAATACAAGTTACTACCAAGGCAGCAAATAATTAAGACCTTCTTTAATTATAGTACTAATTAATGGTATGGGTAAATATTTTTAAGTGAATATAGAAAAACTGAAAGGGAACTGTTTCAGGGAGGATAAATAAATATACCCAAAACTAAAAGTCCAGATCTATCCCTGATTCTGACCCACTGTCTGAACCTAAGCAAATATCTTTCTTTTATTGGACATCAGTATACCCACAAGTCATATGACCATAAGGCCCACCTACTTCCCAAAGTTGTTTTGAAAATAGAGTAAATGAAAAGTGGTCAAGCTCTGGATATTAGAAGATGCTGCATAAGGGTATAAATGTTTAGCTCTCAGAAACCGTGTTGTCAATCTCAGTGAAGGCATTGAATATAGTTCAAGATAATGGGTGGCCAATGAATATGTGCAGATCAGAGGAAACCACAAGACTGTTTTTGCTCTGCCAGGGGAGAGGTAAACAACATAGAATATCATGCCTTCCTTGGGAGGATCTTGATAAAATTAAATAAAAATAATAATTTCTCTTGTCCCTAAATTGAGATCTATAGCAGAATGAGTACCTTGACATTTTGAGAGATATTTCCCTCCAATTTTTGTTTGTTTAATTGGTTGTTTTAAGTAGATGATACATACACATGCTTATGATTTAGACAGGCAAACAAAAAGAATATATAGTTAAAAGTATCCTTCATGTAAGGAGAAGTTACATTCTATCTGAATGAAGTCCAGCTGGAGGTTTCAGTGACAATATCAGAGGGAGGAATGAGGAATATAGATGGATATTTGGATTATGATTCTTTCATCCCTTCCATCAGATGTCCAGGCCTTTATAGGATGACTACTTCCTGCCTTTGTCTGATCATGACATGATCCTTAGGGATCATGATACATGAAGTTAGGAAAGAAGTTAGCTGGTCATATTCTAAGTGTTCCTTGGCTAGCCAAAGAATCTTTAAGAATAAAAAAAAAAAAGTTGCCTGTAGAATGGCAGCATGGTGATTAGCAAATGTCCCATTTTGAACTTGCTCAAGCCTGTCAAACTAAGCAGTGACTATACCTGGTTATCTGGTCCAGCCCGATCCATCATTTGTTATCTTGCTAGATCCCTTGATCTAGTCCTGGAAAACACTTCCACTCATCCAACATCTCCTCCCAAATGCACTCACAAATACTGGAAACCATAGTCACAGCTTTTGAAAATTTATATATCATCTAACTATTTTTATAAATCTTCTGTGGTCGATATTAGTAAAAGTAGACCAAGAAGTTGCAACTGGCAACAGGTGAGTTCACCTCTGGTATTCTAGACCTATTTAGAAACCCAGTGGTATTTTCATGGCCCTGAAGAGCTATAGTAATCACTAGTGTTGGCCAAATATTCCCCATTCTTTTTCCAAGTACATGGCACATTTGCATTTCTTGAGTCCTTAGGCATGGCCATGAAATGTAAGCAGAGGAAGTGTGTCATTTCTGGGCAGAAGTTGTAATCATGAGTGCATAATCTGGCACAGCTCTTTTTCCCTCTGCCATGGGGACCACACCATTCCAGACAGTGTAGCTCCATCAGCCTGGGTCCTTAACTAAGGGTGACACAGAGTATAACCTCTAGCTGCTTCAGAGTAGACATTAGGTTAGGGGAGAAACAAACTTATTTGTTTCAAGTCACTGAGATTTGAGGACTGTTTGTCATCACAGCATAACCTATCCTGTCCTTCAGATTGCTAGGGGCAGAGGTAATACAGGAGACAGAAGACTATACCATGGAAAAACAGGAAGAATGGTTACTATCAAATAAGAAAATAATACAGGATTTGGCATCAGAGAGATTTAAGTTTTAATCTATCAATTTCTAGCTGTGTGATCTTAAAAATGTTACTTAAACCCTTTAAGCCTCAGTTTCCTCATCAGTTGCTTTGAAAAATGAATTAACATATGCAAAGTGCTTGTCCCCGTATTTATCACTTTGTAGGTATTCATTACATTTAATTTAATTCCATATCCCTCCTACCCCAACACACCCAAGATCATACCATATGGAAAACTGAGCCCTCTTACGTTGTTTATAAACAGCCATCCCTGAAACTTTCCTTTCGACCATAGATTAGGGACCATCCCTGGAGCAAGGACTCTCCTTTGCTGCTCTCAATGCCCTAGGGCCAAGGTTCCTAGATAGATATTCAGTGTGTGCATTGTATAAGCCGAGTCATTATGGGACCAAGGAGCAGATGAATTATACAGTACAGTGTTACCACTAAATCAACACCGTGCAAGAAGCAATCCAGGACAGGCAATCACTCTCCTTGGGCCAGGCTAGAATGCAAATGAAAGGCAGAGAGGCAGGTCAAAAGGATTGAATGTTACTGAGAAAGTCATTGAAAATAGCTGACTCCTGGGTAGTAAAGGTCTTGGATCAGAGTTTCACTTCCTAATGTGACTTTGAGCCGGACAGAAAACATTAAATCTGAAGGTAACTTGAACATGCATGGGGCACCACCCTGCCACAGCAAATCATGGCTATTAAAGTCTTTCACAATGCAAGGTATTCCAGGGGGGCAGGGAGGAAACTACCAGTAAGCAGTTTTCAGGGTAGGCAGTTGAGCTAAGTTGATGGGTAGTAAAGGAGAGTAAAGGAATATCCCAACTCATCTTTTGGCAAGACAATTAGAACCATGACCATAACAAGTATTCGGAAGGTTCATAACTCTGTTCCCTTAAGTTTATAAAATGACTTATGATTTTTTTTTTCTTCCTCAATATATATTCAATGAGCAATAGCTTACATTTGCTTTAAGTTCTGACAAGTCTGTTGTCACTACTGGGCCAGTCTCATATGTTGGAGATCTACAGACATGTAATTTATAAATCCTGCAAAAATCTACTAGTATAAAATAAAAAATTTCTCTTTTGCTAACAAGTCTGTTAATTTATGAAACTCTTTGGGTGAAAGTTTTCTTCATCCTTTGCAGGAACAATACATTAAACAAAATCAGTACCTTGGTAGGAATTTGGATTGTCTGTTGGACAGAAGGTATAGAACATTCAACTGCTTAAGGTAATATACAATCTGGAGGTAAAAGTTCCAAAGTCTGCCCTGCAAAAATTTTTAAGGACGCTTCACTTCACTGCGGCCCAGCTAAGCTTCTGAGAGAATGTAGCTTCATCCTCCATCAATCTCAGTTTCATGTCAAAAGTAGATTTAACATGTAAACTAACAATTAAACTTTTTTGAAAAAAAAGGAGTGAGAGGTAATAGTTTAGGTAGAAGAGGGATAGGCAGAAAAGATTTCTTAACTTTCATTTAAATCTTGTATTTGCTTGTTTGTTCGTTTGCAAAGTACATGGTTTTAGCCTTGCTCTTCAAAAATCATCCCAGCATCTTGAATCTCATGTCAGATTTATAGTGCAACCTTCCTTGGTATATGTAAAATATTTGAATAAATGTTTGCAACCTGCAAATAAGAACCCAAAACGTGGGAAGATGATTCTAGTTCTAGTTCTTTTAGCAATTGGAGATGAGAAGGAAAATGAGATGTTCCTTTTGTGGTTCTTTCTGCCATAGCTGTTTTGCTTTGTACCCTCTCTCTCCTACCAAGAGAGCTCAGGTCAGATAATGTTTCATGAGTTCTGTGAAATGTTTCAGTAATGGCCACTGTAATTCATACCTTGATTTGTCCTGGGTCACTGGCAACTATGATGGATTATGACTGCTGCACATTCAAAAGGTTTTCCCAAGGTTACACAGTGAGGGTTAATGTTCAGTTCAGCCACAGCACTTACTGGGTGGAAGAGGATGCTTCTGCAGCTTTAATCAAAGTTTAGGAGACAGTCTGTGCTCTCAGTAGAAGCCTTGTAATCTGGTGGAAGGCAAGGGCATGTTTCGCTCCTACATAGTAGGTGGTAGGAAGTATTTATCACATGGAGGGCGAAGTAAGGGCATTCCTCAAACATATTGCCAAACAGATATTTAGCCTAAGTAGGCTATTCAGGATGGGCACAAGATATGCCATCTACAAAAAAAGATAAAAGGCAGATCTGAATGGCTACAAGGCACACATATTCTCACAATATTTGAGAATTAAATTAATTCAATTAATTACAGTGTTTTCATACAAGTGGAACATAGCCTAGCTAGAAAGAGGGATCTTCTTCCTTATATTAGGAACAATGACCTAGTTTTATGTGTTTGTAGGGCCTGTTTGGTGTGGGTTGTCTTTCCTAATTATGCTCTTTTGTTGGGCTTTTCTCTGCCAGCACTCAGTGAATGACAAAGGGATGAAAAAGATGGAAGGCTGTTTCTCAGCAGAGAAGGGTTTATAATCCATGTTCATTTTGGCCACAGGCCGGCTGATTCTGCTTTGTCTAATTTGCAGAGGGCTTCAGAAGGAAAACTGGAAGCAATATTCCATCCCTTAGTGCAGAGACAAGATTTTAGTGTCATGGGAGAGACATTAGAGATCAAAGCAGATAAAAGAGTTCATTCATTCAACATTTAACACAACTCGGGGGCACCTAATATGTGCTGGGTGGAGAGAAGGATATTCTGCCTTGGCATTCCAGGAAGGGGAGATAAACAGAAGCTATTTTCATACTTGTATAAAATATTTCATACTTCAGATGTAGTTGAAAAGAAAGATGAGGAGTGTTGGTCAAGCAGGAAGTGGAATTTAAAACAGGATGTCTGAGAAGGAAAGGACCTAAAGGAAATGAGAGAAAAGAACAAGCAAAAAAGAGGAAGCATTCCTGGCAGAGTACAGAGCAAGTGCAAAGGCCCTAGGGTGACAATGTGTTCCATTGTCAAGGGACTGCAGGGAAAGTCTGTGTGGCTGAAGGCAGTTAAGCTTGGGGTAGAACAATGACCTTGAAAGCTAATTGGGAAGGAGATTGCATGAGGCTTTCTAGACTATTGCAAATCTCTGGCAGAAGAGTGCCAGGACTTCCTTAACTGCTTCATTGAGAATCTACCAGAAAGGGCAAAGGGAAGCAGAGTAAGCCCCTGAACACAGTTCCCATAATCCAGGCCAAGAGACAGGTAGGCTTTGGGAACAGAGAGACTAGGTTGGCATGCACTCTAGTAATTAGAAATCATGGGCGATGGAGCAGTGGTAAAAGCAGGATAAGCAATTTACACAGATTACCTCAATTATACTGTGATTATAACCTGCAGTCTACACATGACAGTTTTGCATTGGTTTCTTAACCTAAATTCTGGGGAAAATAATACTATTTACCTTATAGAGTTGTAATGAAGAGAAAATGCAATAATGCTGAGACAGAGTACACGCTAATAAAGGGTGACCGTGGCTATTATTATAGGATTTGATTAAGACAGACAAAATTCTGTCCACACACTCTGCCTACCTGCGTGTGTAGACTGATGAAGGTGGTACTCTCCATCATCCACTTAATTTAATTTAGTTTTGAGTCAAGAGAAAGAATTAACACAAATCTGAGAAGCATACTTTCTACATTTAGTAAAAGACTCCTTCTGAAAAAATTTTCTGTGACCTCTGCCTAAACTAGCACCTCCATTTATCTGTCCCGGTATTTTCCTCCTGTCTTATTTCCTGCTCAGAGTTGTTTCTGTCTAATGCTGGAATTCTATTTCTTCTATTTCTTCTGCGGTAAATTTTATGGTCCTCCCACACTACTCAAAATTCCCTTCTGTAATCAAGCCTTTTTCTTAATGTTTATTTATTTATTTATTGAGAGAGAGAGAGGAGAGAGCACGTGCGCACACTAGCAGGGGAGGGGTGGAGAGAGAGGGAGAGATAATCCAAGCAGGTTCCTTACTGTCAGCATAGATCCCCGCTGCGACTCAATCTCATGAACCATGAGATCATGACCTGAACCAAAATCAAGTCTGACACTCAACCAACTGAGACACGCAGGTGCCCCTGCAATAAAACCTTTGGGTGGTCTCACCTCATCCTTTCCAGGGCCTCATCCCAGCATCACACCTCTTAGATTCTCCATACCTGGACGCTGTCAGGATTTCCTCTCCTTTTCACATTTGATGACTTATTTCTTTTGGAGTAGGCTCCATATTCTTGTAGATAGGCGGATTCTTTTTCTATGCTACAGTGGGCCCCTTGAACTTGAAAATGGGAAGATGTCTTGGGAATCTCCTTCAGACACACCACAGGCTCATTAGACAGGGAGGCAGCTCATATACAATGCTGCCAAGAATGAAACTCTAGACCCTTCCCTCTACCCTGAAATAGAGTGTGGTTCTGCTGGGCCACTCAAGGTAGAGTAGTTAACTTAGGAAAAAATTCACTGCTGAGCACTTTATTTATAATAATGACAGCAGGCGACAAGAAAGGGTTTACATCCAGTTACTTGTGCCACAGGATAGAAGCAAGTTAGAACCTTTATTTAGATAAGGTTCTGATTATTGAAAGTCAAAATGGTTTTGTTTTTGGGTTTGGTTTTGGTTTTGGTTTTTTTCTAGAAGGGCTGGATGATGTTGTACCTGAAAAAGAAAATCTTTTCCTGCCAGACCCTTCCTTGATCTTAAGTGGGGATGATGTCTAACCCTACCTATTAAAGTTTAAACACAGAGACTGGCCAATCAGTCAACCTAACCCAGCCACAGAATTCTCTCCAACCACTGGGCACCTCAGCGAAGTGCTGTTAGAATAAGAAAGTTGAAAAAGAACAATGTGGTTGGCTCTCAGTCGCACATTCCTCTGGTCAATAGCATCAGCCCTATAAATGGGTAAAAGGCAGGAATCATTCAGGGTTTCCCTGGGGAGAACAAGGATTCCATCCTCAAACCAGATATCAGCCAAGAACAGTGTGTTCAGGGCACCTGGGTGGCTTAGTCAGTTAAGTGTCTGACTCTTGATTTTGGCTCAGGTCATGGTTCGAGACCCACGTTGGGCTCCATGCTGACAGCACAAAGTCTGCTTAGGATTCTCTCTCTCCCTCTCTCTCTGCCCCTCCCCTGATTGCTCTCTATCTCTCTCTCAAAATAAGTAAATAAACAAACAAAAAAAAAAACCCACAGTGTGTTGTCCTCATGGTTCCTCAGCAACATGCACACTAAGCTTTCCCCACAGTCCTTGAGCACCGCCTGCTGCTGATGCTGCTGTAGATTCCACAATGTGTTCTCTCTCCTCCACTTCTAACATTGGCTTTTATGGAGCCCCACTCACATGACTGTAGCAGCACCCCAGTCTCTGGCTCACTGTATACACTGATGCTCCTCCACTGCCACTCTCGGTGGTGACCACCTGCTGAAAGCAGCCTCTCTGTGTAGGTGTAATGCCCTAAACTTCAGGCCTTGAAGACTTACCAAAGTCAAATACTCTCACATTTCCCCAAAAGCAACCTTTGCTTTTGTCATATAGGCCAATCTGCTTTTCACCTAATACTGTGTATATTCCTCCTTCCATTCTTTGCTCGTATTGTTCCATTCTGAGAGTGCCTTCCCTTTACCACTTATTTAAATTCTGGCCAACATTTGGGTCGCCTGGGTGGCTCAGTCAGTTAAGCATCTTACTTCAGCTCAGGTCATGATCTCGCAGTTGGTAAGTTCAAGCCCCGTGCTGGGCTCTGTGCTGACAGCTCAGGGCCTGGAGCCTGCTTCGGATTCTGTGTCTCCTTCTCTCTCTGCCCCACCCCTGCTCACGCTCTGTCTCTCTCAGTCTCTCAAATATTAAAAAAAAAAAACGTTGACAAAAATTAAAAAGAATAAAGTTGGAGCTCTCACACCTTCTGATTTCAAAGCTACTACAAAACTATGGTTAATAGAAACAGTGAGGTACTGGCATAAAGACAGATACAGAGACTGGTGAAATAGACTACAGAGCCCAGAAATAAACTGACATATACAGTCAAAGAATTTTTCAACAAGGGTGTCAAGACAATTCAAGGGTAAAATGACAGACTTTCAACAAATGGTTTTGAGAAACTGGTATCCACAAATCCACAAGAAAAAAAAAAAAAAAAAGAGTGGTGCCTGGGTGGCCCAGTCAGTTAAGCATCCATCCATCTCAGCTCAGGTCTTAATCTCAGGATCCAGAGTTCAAGCCCTGCGTTGGGCTCTGTGCTAGTCATGGAGGCTACTTTAAAAAAGGGGGGGGGGGGGGGGGGGGGGGGAGCGCCTGGGTGGCTCAGTCGGTTGAGCATCCCACTTCAGTTCAGGTCATGATCTCGCAGTTTGTGAGTTCAAGCCCCGAACCAGGCTCTGTGCTGACAGCTCAGAGCCTGGAGCCTGCTTCGGATTCTGTATCTCCCTCTCTCTCTGCCCCTCCCCTGCTCATGCGCGCCCTCTCTCTCTCTCTCAGAAATAAACAAACATTACATTCTGCCTAACATTCAAGACACAACTTAAATCCCGCTTGCCTCGTGAAGCCACTCCAGTCTCCAGGGTTATTACAAGTATAATTGCTACCTTGCAGTTTAGCAATTAATGGCCTTAACCCTGTTTAATGTTTCTGAATCTTATCTATAAGGTTGTAAGATATTGAGGAAAAAACCCAGGTATTTTACTATTGCTTAGCCCAATTCTGCACACAGAGGAGATGCTCAACTTTATGGCCATGCAATTGGATCAATGCCTTATATAACATGAAATAGAATAGAATTTTGACTTCAGTATAAGGGAGTACAAAGATTTTTGTGTACTTCTTCTCTTCATCCCTCTGAATGTCCAAATTCTCCACCCAAAAAGAAAGAAGTCGAGTGTCTTGTTTTGTTTGCTAAAACTGTAGAATTCTGACTCTGCTCTGTGAAGGAAAGACTACTTGACTTTCAGAACTGAACAGTTGTTTGGAGATTATATAATCCAACCCCCAAGGAGGAATTCAAAACCCAGAGAAATGAAGTCTTTGCCCCAAGTCACAGAGGAAATAAGTGCTAGAACGAAGCCCAGATCCTAAGTGTTCTGAATTTCCAGCTAGAACTCCTCAGTGAATCTCCACATATTGTCCCTTTGCATTTTCTGTTTCTGGTGTCTGCATGGTAGTGATAGAAAGAAGTTTGACAAGTACTTTGTATTTTCTATGCCCCAGGCTCTGTACTAGGGCTTGTGAGACCAGGGAGAAATGGAAATAAAAATGACATGAACTCAACTTTCACACTCAGGACTCCAGAATTCTGTGTTCTTTTCTAAAGCAATGTTCTAACCTTTTTTTTTTTTTTTTTTAATTTTTTCCTCTCCTTCCTTCCTCCCTCCCTCCCTCCCTCCCTCCCTTCCTTTCTTTCTTTCTCTTTCTTTCTTCTTTCTTTCTTTCTTTCTTTCTTTCTTTCTTTCTTTCTTTCTTTCTTCTATCTGGGTCACAGAACCCACTGAGAATATAATTAAAAATATAGACTTAGGAAAATGCATATACACACAAACCAACAAAACACTGTGCATAATTTCTGGGTTTTGCAGCACTTTTGAAACTCTAGCTTATAGCCCCTTTTCTGAAACCTTGGAAAGCTTTCTCTCAGCACCTTCAAAAATAGAGCCATAGTTTTATAATTTACAGAGTCCAGATGCTAACCCTCGCCTTTTCCTCCTCCCCTTTGAGGGACTTGAGGGAAGTCTGAAATCACAGCTTCATCTCCTCCCTAAATAAATAAGTACTTCTCTGAGTGCCTCCAACTCCATTGTTCCAGATGTTACACTGGATAAATGGCTCATTTAGGGCTCAGCAGGGCCCACGTCATGCTCTAAGCTGATCAGCACTTCTGTGTCCTATCCTAGCCACTCAGAGAAGCTTCCCTGCCACTTTGCCTATTTGGAAAATGCACACTCCTATTAGAGGCCTGGGAGCAGAATGCATTCTTGCATCCTCTTGGCAGGGCTGGAGAGGAGAGGAAGGATCTGGGCCACAGAAAATACTGGAGAAAGGCTTGTAGGGTGTTTTAAATGGTGGGTCTGGAATGAAAGAGTCAATGGAAGGAACACTTCTCTCAAAAGCCATATATCATGGAACTTCTCCAGGCAGGAGAAAGTGAGAAACAGATGGCAATGAACAGGCAAATGCAACACAGGGGCCAAGCTTGAATGGGGTGGGGGGGGGGGTGTGAGGAGGCAAAAGCCACAGGCAGCAGTTGTCAAAGGGAAAAGGCCCACACTGTGGAGCCTACATATGGAAAGTCAGGATGGGAGACAGAGGACCACATGTCAAGAGCCAAGTTCTCATAAAACATGGAACCAAGGACAGGGTCAGCCTCTTTCCCCTAGAAGATAAGAGAACCTCCTACTTGATATAATGACTGGAGACTAATTTCTGTACTTGAGAAAATAAGTTGTTCTAAAAAGGAGGAGGATAGTAGTTTTCAGCCATATTGCACCTAATAATCACATGTGGAACATGATTAAAAACACTAGGTCTTCCTGGAGTAACCAAATTCCCCAGTTTGCCCAAGACTTCTCTGGTTTTAACACTGACATTCCTAGAATAGTTGTCCCTCAAGCCTGGGCAAACTGGAACAACTGGTCACCCTATGACATCTCTGATTACTCTGATTCCTTAGTCTGGGATGAGACCCCGAAATCTGCATCTGTATCCAGCACTCCCAGGTGATTCTGATGCTGAGGCATGAGGAGGGTGGACCAGAGGACACTTAAAGGAATTGTATATTTAGTCCCTGGCATAACTTCCTAAGTAGTTCTAGAAGAGAGAAAAATTAAAAAGAGGAAGGAAAGCAGGAAAGAGTTCATGGTTTCTAAAAATTCTAAACGAGATGTTCTCAATCCTTTGAATCACAGGGACAACTTCTTTTTTCTTTTTTTTTTTAAACATACATATATTTTCATTAAATACATTTTTTTTTCAATATATGAAATTTATTGTCAAATTGGTTTCCAAACAACACCCAGTGCTCATCCCAACAGGTGACCTCCTCAATACCCATCACCCACCCTCCCCACCCTCCCACCCCCCATCAACCCTCAGTTTGTTCTCAGTTTTTAAGAGTCTCTTATGCTTTGGCTCTCTTCCACTCTAACCTCTTTTTTTTCCCCCCTTCCCCTCCCCCATGGGTTTCTGTTAAGTTTCTCAGGATCCACATAAGAGTGAAAACATATGGTATCTGTCTTTCTCTGTATGGCTTATTTCACTTAGCATAACACTCTCCAGTTCCATCCACGTTGCTACAAAAGGTCATATTTCATTCTTTCTCATTGCCACGTAGTACTCCATTGTGTACATAAACCACAATTTCTTTATCCATTCATCAGTTGATGGACATTTAGGCTCTTTCCATAATTTGGCTATTGTTGAGAGTGCTGCTATAAACATTGGGGTACAAGTGCCCCTATGCATCAGTACTCCTGTATCTCTTGGGTAAATTCCTAGCAGTGCTATTGGTGGGTCATAGGGTAGGTGTATTTTTAATATTTTGAGGAACCTCCACACTGTTTTCCAGTGTGGCTGCACCAGTTTGCATTCCCACCAACAGTGCAAGAGGGTTCCCATTTCTCCACATCCTCTCCAGCATCTATAGTCTCCTGATTTGTTCATTTTGGCCACTCTGACTGGCATGAGGTGATATCTGAGTGTGGTTTTGATTTGTATTTCCCTGATGAGGAGCGACGTTGAGCATCTTTTCATGTGCCTGTTGGCCATCTGGATGTCTTCTTTAGAGAAGTGTCTATTCATGTTTTCTGCCCATTTCTTCACTGGGTAATTTGTTTTTCGGGTGTGGAGTTTGGTGAGCTCTTTATAGATTTTGGATACTAGCCCTTTGTCCAATATGTCATTTGCAAATATCTTTTCCCATTCCATTGGTTGCCTTTTAGTTTTGTTGATTGTTTCCTTTGCTGTGCAGAAGCTTTTTATCTTCACAAGCAGGGACAACATTTAAAACCACTGATGTCTGGCCCAGGTCTGGACAACTGCATCAGATTCTATGGAGGTGGGCTCTGGCAGTGACAGGAGTAGGAACCATTGTATTGAGTGGCCTTTGAATTCCCTGAATGATGGCATCTGGTGGACCAGCTGGAAGCAAGGGAGAACTACTGAGTATCCACATCTGGACAAAATAGCCCTGCATCGCTGCTCATGAGAGACAAGAAGTCCCTCTAGAGTGCTATATCTACTCCTTGGTGTCTTTACTACCCAGTAAAGAAGTAGTTTATTGATAAGCATTGTCTCAGATAATATTAGAGAAACCTATGCATATTATCCTCCAAGAATTACAAAAATGAGGCTCCTTTAAATGGTCTCTAGGGAATGTGTCCAGGTTCTCTCTGTGCAGAGGTTTCCTATGTGCAGTCACATACCATGGGTACAATATAACCAAATCTCCCCCCCTGAGAAAAATCTGGAAGATTGGGCATCCACTTCTTTCTTTTCTATGGCTAATAATAAGGTTGGGGGGGGCACTTTCTGAAAAGGAAGGAAGGAACAAAAAAGGATTCTGAGGCAGGGAAAGGGAATCAAAACTAATGATAGCATTTGAATGGAGGGGCAAAGAGGCAACCTAAGGGGCCACATTTTAGGTTCAAGCCTATCAATCATGACCACCTGAGGACATGAAGAGACTTAAAGGTAAAACACCAGAGAATGATAAAAATGGTTATTTTGCCCAAAACAAAGAGATATATTGTGCGGTGTTGATTCAAAGCTGGCGAGGCAGCTGAATGTTACATTGGCAGAGGCCAATGGAAGGTGTGCCATCTTCTTGAAAGACAGTTAAGGAGAAAGGAAAGGAAGCTAAAACCTAAAACTTGCACTTCCTTCCCACTTACACAGGTTCTTCAGAAGACAAATGACTCCTTAGTTTGTACAACGAGGAAATGTAGTTCCTTGCAAATGGACAGCAGCATAGTATAGGAACCTAATAAAATACAATGAAGTGGATAAAAAGGATAGTGTAATCCTTGGCAGAATATATAGCAATATGAAAATGTTTTGCAATAAATTGCTATAATGGTTAGCACTTTGAATTAGAATAGCAAATACTTTGTTATAGAGTACTAACATTTTACTTTTTATCTATCACAGATCAAAACTGAATATGGGCTTGAGACTTTTATGGCACCTTCTGGCTAAGGATTGCACCTTCATCATTGGAAAAAATTTTTGTATCAGATTTATTTATTAAGCAACCCTACCTCTGCAGTTGGATCTGTGCAATGCACAAACTTGAATAAATAAATAAATAAATAAATAAATAAATAAAACATCTTTAAAGTAGTCCTGCCCTCAAAGACCTTACACATCATGGTAAATATTCCTACTGAAACATGTAGAATGCTATTAAAGTTAATGATTCACACCTGAAAAAGAAAAATATGCCCTTATCTGCAGCGGGAGAATACCTAAATCATTGTAGAACTTAAATTGGCTGCCGTCATCATCAATTTGCATTTCTCAAGTGCTCAGTAAGCAAAGGGTAGTGGATTTCAGAAGGGAAAGAAACAGGCATAAAAAAATTGGACTCTGCCCTAAATGAGCACACAATCTGGTTGGAGGGAGAGGAGGTAAACATACACAAAGAGATTAATAACGGCCCCTAGATAGCATTTTTTTAAGTGGTCAGTGAGTCACCAGACCCTAAATGCTGACGTAGTTTGGAGGAGGGTATAATAGCCAAAGCGGGGCTGTTTCACAAAGCAAGATACGTACACTAAAAGAAAAGAAGACACATAATAATCATAATAAGCTCTCATATTTGCTTTATAGTGTCCAATCACACCCATTTTCATATTTAATTCTTATAATAATCTTTGAAATGAGTGTAATAATCTCCACTTTACAGATGAGGAAGGTAAGACTCAGAGAAGTTGAACAGCTTCCCTGAGGCCACACAGATTTAAGTCTCAGAGCCAAATTTCAAGATCAGTGCCAGCAGAAGTATGGCCTTGAAGTCCAGAATGAACATCTGCAGAAGCAGTCGGCCACAGCAGGCTTCTATGAATGTCTTCTGGCTGAAGCTAAAAGCAAGGCAGACCCTATTAGTTTATCTTATTCAACCCTGTTCTTCATCCTATTCTACAAACTCCAGTTGGGATTATCTAATGCTTACAATAGGATTTGCTACTTCTCTACCTGTCGGGTCCCTGGTTATTCATCATCATTACCAGGAACAGCGGTAGCAAAAATAGTGGGAATACTACTTGTTCAAATAAAATTTTGTGTGGAGGCCCAGTGCATAAAATTGCATATGTTTCCCTGTTCCTGGCCCTCTTATTTTCTGGAGTTAACATTTCTGAAAGAATATAGAAAGAGCTGTAAAAGGGCATCAATTCAGTATTTTGACTGCTATAAAATAAGCACACACGGACAATAAAGGGGTGGCTGCATTCTTTGGTTGTTACAAACTTAAACACTGTGATTTATAGACTGATGGTGTAAGAAGGAATAAAATATTTTCATATTCCTATCTAAGGGGAGAGGTTTACTCAGTTTCCTAGGCATAAGCATTGTTAGACTAACTATATATATATACATATATATATATATATATGTATATATATATACACACACACACACATACATAAATATATATGTTAATATAAATATAAATATAAATAAATATAAATATAAATATATTCATCATGGTTCTTTGGTCTTGCACGTTTGGTTTACATCTGATTCTGGCAATAGTCTCTTTTTAAGTTTTAGTTTCTGGAGATGGTGTATATTTTTTGTCATTTTCTATGTCTTCATTGTTATTTTAGTAGAAATATGGGAGATGATGCATCAATGGCAACTAGCCAAGCACCATTTTAAACTGAAATCCAAAGGAAATTTAATTTGATTGCACTACAAATGTTAACTTCATGAGATTTTTTCTTCCCATCAAGTACGTCTCTCCTTCCCATTAGGCATGTTTGGGTAGTACAAATGAGTGACGTGACTAGGAACAGGAAAAGATTATTTCCATTCCAATTCTGAATATAGCAGTTGTAAAGTCAGACTCATGACCTGTGTGCCAATTTGCAATCCAATAAAAAATTTTAATGCTTGAATTATTAAGAGCGAGCAAAGGATGGAGATTAGAATGGAGACATTTATAATGAGGTGACGATTCCCAGCATAATAGAGTTACTCATTTTTGGACCATCCTACATGCATATTCCCTACAGTCTTCATAGCTTATAAATTGTTTGCTGCTGGGACTCATTTTGAATTCTCTTTGCTATTTCATTCTCATCTGCATCAGCAGCAGTCAGGATAGCTGTAGATAGCAACATAGTATAATTTTTAAAAAGACTCAAATACAGCTCAGGTAAAGCTTAAGCTTTAGAGTCAGACATGCCTGGATTCAATTCTAATACTGACTTTCACTTGCATTGTGGAGCTGATGAGGCATCCCTGCCCATGGCAACAGAAGTGCTTAGGTTGACCAGATACCACATGTGTCAACTTCCCAGCATTTGCTCCATTTGATTTCCTATGCTAGTTGTCTCAGTCATAAGCATCGTTTACTTTACTTTTAAGTACAGAAGGAATACAGATTAATTTTCCATGTGTTTAAATACAGTTAGACAAAAAGGGAGAAATTAATGCCAAGATGACTGCAGTTAACCTGATAACTTTTCGATACATATTTAACTATACATGAATATGTTCCATATTGTACAAAAATGGATCCCACTGCACATATCTTACGTTGGCTTTTTTTTTCACTTTACAATATATTATGACCACTGTTTCATGGTGATAAACAAATGACTACATACAATGTGGATGCATATTATTCCATTATATGAAATATAATGGAATATATATTATTTGTTCTATAATAGAACAAACTGTCTATTTGTTCATTATTTGAGTTAACACACACCTGGAAATTTCTAGGAAGCCTACAGTTGCTGGTCCCAATTCCAAGGCATGTATGTGTGTGGGGGTGGTTCTCCACACCAACAGTTCTCCAACACCAGGTGGCTCCCCTATAATACACCTCATTTCTAACACTGTCTACCAGGATCCCCCAAGTTAAGGGTTCAGTCTCACAAGTCTACTCCCAGCCCCCACTTCAGATGGCAGTTACAAGTCAAGGTTGTCACCTGTGCATCTGACCCCAATTATAGGTTAGAAGTCCCAATAACCCCCTCCTTGGGTTTTATTAATTTTATAGAGCAGCTCACAGAACTTAGAGAAACATTTTGCTTACTAGATCATCAATTTATTATAAAAAGATTATTAACAACAACAACAACAGAAACAAGACAGTTACTCAAAATAAAGTAGCTTATGTCAAGTCCCATGTCACCAGACTTGACTTCTAACAATTTTGACTCTCTCAGATGTGGAATCTTAAATCAGTCAATCAGGAATCTCCCAGTCAGCACTACTTAAGTATCTGACTGGTAGATGCCTGAGAATCCCTAAAGGAAAGCAACTTTGCAATTACCAACTCACTTTTTTGCCTAGTGTAACCTCCTCGTTCCCACTGTTAAAAGCAGAACAGGCCCAAAATGGAATTACTTGCCCCCAAGACAGCAAATGAAGACTTAGTTTCAGCCACTCCCAGGTAGAATATGACCTTTAACTAGTCTATCTAGAATTACCTGATCAACACTAGTGTGGTAATCTGCTTGATAGATCCCTGCCCACCCCCACCAAAGGAAGGTGACCTTGCCTGAAATAATCTTAGGACTTTCTTGTCTTACCCACTTTCTGCCTTTAAAAATCTTCCATTCAGGGGTGCCTGGGTGGCTCAGTCAGTTGAGCATCCAACTTCAGCTCAGGTCATGATCTCATGGTTCGTGAGTTTGAGCCCTGCTTCAGGCTCTGTGCTGACAGCTCAGAGCTTGGAGCCTACTTCAGATTCTGTGTCTCCCTCTCTCTCTCTCTGCCCCTCCCCCACTTGTGCTCTGTCTTTCTCTGCCTCCCCAAAATAAAAAAATGTAATAATTTTTTTTAAATAATAAAAAATTTTTAAAAAATCTTCCATTCTGTACAGCCCTTTGAAGCTCCCTTTTATTTGCTAGATAGGATGGTGCCTAATTCATGAGTCATTGAAGAAAGCCAATTAGATCTTTAAATTTACTCAGTTGAATTTTGTTTTTTAACACCACTCTGTCTGCCAATAAAAGTCTTTGATTTTGTACAGCTCCTCTGCACTCCTTTCTATGTGCTAGATCGGATGCTCTGGCAGCCAGCCCCCATCCTTAAATGCTTTCCAAAAGTCACCTCATTAACATAGCAAAAGATATTTTTATGGCTCTCATCACTTAGGAAATTCCAAAGGTTACAGTCGCTCCAAGCCAGAAAGGGGATGACGACCAAATATATACTTATTATAAATCACAATATCACTAAATCTCTACTGTCTACTCGTCCCCTCGTCTTTGCTAGGTGTCCATTCTCCAACCACCTATAGCACCTAAAAGGCTATAGTCCAACACTTATATTGTGTAAATACCTATTCCTTGCTTCTATACACCTTTGCCTACTTAGCTGACTTAAAAAAAAAAAAAATCTAATACCTAACCAGTTACTGACAGACACATAGTGGGTTTCCTACCATATTTGTTGGATTGAATTGAATAATACCATTGTGGTTAAGATCCTTCTACTAACATCTTTTCACACTTGCCAAATAATACTTGAGCTAACATCTTGAAAAGTGTTCCTATCACAGGATTAATGATCTCAGATTTCAGTCTTTTTTTTTTTTTTTTT
This sequence comes from Panthera uncia, assembly GCF_023721935.1. Lineage (NCBI taxonomy): Eukaryota > Metazoa > Chordata > Mammalia > Carnivora > Felidae > Panthera > Panthera uncia. The sequence goes on from NW_026057578.1 coordinate 92,374,885, forward strand.
TTTTTTTTTTTTTGCCTTTTTGCCTTTTTTTCATGTTATCTTCCTGGAATGAGAAAAGGCAGAGGAGAAGAAAAAAGATGGATTTGAGAAAGGAAGCAGCTTCCTTCAGTCCCATTCCCAACTCAATATCCAAAGTAAACATAAACTCGGTTGTATAATTTACATACACTGCTCCTCCAAATATCCAGTTTCACAGATCCTGGCACCCTTAGTGTCCTTTAATTGTCATAATTGGTAGAGTTCCGCTAATGTTGTTTATAAATATGTGCTGCTACAATTTTACTGAATCACTTTGTCTATCCCTCGGGAAATTATTGAATAACACCTTGTAACCTCAGGACTGGACAGAAATTTTGTTGCAAAATGAAGTAGAGTGAAAGTAGTATAAAGGAGCTCCAAGGCACACATGTCTGAGTTTTGTTTAGAGAAACAGGTATGGCAGGGAACAAAACTGCAGCACGGCTGAGAAATTTACATTATTTTCTTTTTGTCGTGACTGAGAATGGGCAAGTTGTCTGAGGTCATTCAGGGACGACAGGTTCACCATTAGAACCCTGAAGGCAGTAACATTACTCTGCCTTATATGCTTGTGCCTCTCCCACTTTATGAAAATGGAACATTTTGTGGTTTGGGTACACATTTGCCTGTCATACCAACTTGGGCCTGAAGAGATACAATCGTATGTGGCAGCTCCTTCCAATCTAGAATCATACAGCACAGAACATATGATGAACCAGTAATTAGTTTGTGAATTCAGTTACTCTGAGCAGTCTAAGTGCATATTTCAGGCTTTGATTACCCTTCCATCAGGGTTTTTGTTTTTCCTTCCCTTCAATGAAGCAAGCAACTATAGAAAAAAAAAAACAAAAACAAAAACAGTATTTTAAAGGTTTATCACACCTGGATAATTGCAATTAGACATGGCTTCGGAGATACGGAGTTAGTTCTCCACAGTAAGAATTACCTAGTATATAAAACAGGTAAATTAGAAGGTGGTTTTGAATGTTATGAAAGAATTCACTATTCTGTATAAATTGCATTAAGTGATGGGATAGTGGAAGACATTCTAAACTAGAACTCAGTATACCTGGACTGTAAGATAAAGGATTTCAATCTCTAAGGCCTTTGTGAAATCAAATTATATGTGAAATATACTATGTAGAGTCTGGCACAGGAATCAGGCAAAATTGGGGGGGGGTTATAGTAACTTGGGAAATTATGAGAATTTAAAATTCTAGAATTTGAGAAGAACAAGTAAGAATTGAAGATAGTTGATCACTATAAATAATTTTATTTGGCTTTCATAGAATTTTTAAAGAGATATTGATAACATCAATTAAAGCAATACTTGACATTTGCTTTACTATTTTTCCAGTAAGATGTTGAAGAACTTTTCCAAGAAACCTGAGTACACAGAATTCAAAAGAGTGCTTAACAACAGGGAAAGTTCGAGTTTCAAGCAGCCTTGGTGTTCACCCACCTAACTTCCTTGATTTATAGTTGAAGAAGCTGAAATTCATGTACCTAATAATGGATGATGTAAATTAATGAAAAAAACTCAACCTAGAGATGAAATTTCATAAGCTGTAAGGCCAGTGTTCTTTCAACCTACCTCTTATGTCCTTGGTCAATGAAAGCAAAGTTTTATCTCTGATATAATTCGTATTTTAATTTTCACGATTTTCATCAATGCCTTGCATCTTCACAGATTTGATTCAGTTGATCAAATGCACTTGGCTGCATCTAACCATTTAATACCATAGCTTCACTGAATTACCTGCTTGTTAAATCAAGGCTGTTGCTGCTTATGCATCAGTAAAGATTTCTAAGTCAAGCAGAAAAACTACATTGGAGTCATTTTATAAAAGAAGTTCAGACTTCAGTTGAGAAATACTAAGGTTCCTTTATGTTTTGAGGCTCCAGCAGAATGTGACTTCTCTCTGTCTATAAATGGGTGACTATCAGGGTTCAAAGCTTTCTGAGTCATAATAGGCTGTTCAACAAGCACCTTTGGGTTTGAGCTGAAGTTTCTCTTTGTTGGAGGTGATGAGCTAGAGTTGCCTGGTCGCAGAAATAATTGCTTCTCCCTCTTTTGGTAGGTTCCATTCTGATTAAATTCCTAGCAATATATGCTTGTTTGCTTTCAACGATGTAAAGGACTGTAAAGAAAAAAAAAAAAAAAAAAGGAAGATTCAACTTACATCATTTCTCTAAGTGGAATTAGGCCAAGAAACAGAAGTTACTGAAGAGTACTTTAGACCATAATTAGGAAGAAATTTATAACATTTAAAGCTGTCCAAAAATGAAATGAACTGTATTGAAGTTTAATAAACTTCTTTCATTTGGAAATGTTCAACCACCTATCTGTGATGTCACAGAGATGAAAATAGAAATAACACATTAGAATTTTTTTTTAAGTTTATTTTTGAGAGAGAGAGAGAGTGAGAGCGAGCACGAATGGGGGAGGGGAAGAGAGAGGGAGAGGGAGACACAGTATCTCAAACAGGCTCTAGGCTCTGAGCTGTCAGTACAGAGCCTAACATGGGACTCAAACTCAGGAACTGCAAGATCATGGTCTAGGCAGAAGTTGGACTCTTAACCGACTGAGCTACCAGGCGCCCCTAGAAATAACACGTTAAATGAGAGATTACACTTAACTCTCTACCTTTCACATGCTAAAATTCTGTGAGTTTTTCTATGAAAAGTGAGATACCAAAGTATCAAACAAATATTCGTGAGTCTCCTGTGGTAAGTTTAGCTATGGGAGTAAAAGTAGTAGATGACAGAGGTCCTTCCCGAATAGAATATTCACTAACGCTTAGGAGACAAGGATAATTCACTAAAATTCTTAGATAATGATATAACATAAAGAACACACACCTGTAAAGTTGATGATATTATCTGTAAATACTGTAACATCTGTGGAAGTAAGGAACATAATTGATTGGAAAGGTTGGGTTTTAGGATGGTCCTTAAAGAGTGAATAGAATTTAAATGTGCAGAGGATTATTATAGAGATAAAAGATAAGAAAGAGGGAGCATGAACTTCTATGTAGAAGCTATGTAGAAATCTATATGTATGCTGTAAGGGGGTTTTGGTGTAAGAAACCTAAGGCAGTAAAGTGTTTGCAGAAGTACATTTTACTTTATAATTTCCCATCACATAACATGATGCATAAACAAGTGAATATAAAAGAACTAATTTTTGAGCTGCTTTGCCCCCTATCATGTCTTGTTTTGTTTACTTTGTTAAGGAATACTTGACAAATACAGTTTTATTTATTTAAACTGTGCAATATGTGGGGCTCCTCGGTGGCTCAGTCCATTAAGCATCCGACTTCAGCTCAGGTCATGATCTTGCAGTTGGTGGGTCCGAGCCCCACGATGGGCTCTGTGCTGACAGCTCAGAGCCTGGAGCCTGCTTTGGATTCCATGTCTCCCTCTCTCTCCGCCCCTCCCCCTCCCATGCTCTGTCTCTCTGTCAAAAATAAATAAACATTTAAAAAATTTACAAAATAAAGTGTACAGTGTGATAATTTGATATATGTACACACACACACACACACACATTATGTGATAATTACCAAGATCAAGATAATTAACATATCCATCCTCCCTGTTTTGACACCAAGCCCTAAGTGTTGCCTTAGGCTTTAATATGCAGTGCAAATAACTGGATTTCAGCAGCCAGAACAGCATCATACCCAATTTTATGTTGGGAGCCCTTCCTGAATTGTGTGAGATTTGAAATGCAGTTTCTTGTCAATCAAATACACTAGTCCCTTGCTGAAATGGGGTGCATGGGAGCTGTCTACCCTCTGGATGAAATAAATGGCACATCAAAAAGCTGTCTTGTGTTTGCACGCCATCCCTATTTATCATGGTAACAAGCAACTGTTATCTTTGAAAGTAGGACAGAGAGGGAGAGGGGAAAGGAGGCACTATTATCCAGGCGCATTCACAATCAGTGCAGGCCAAAGAGTGGAAAGGACACAGAGAAACTGGAGAACTCTTACAGGGGATTCATTATAATGAATGGGAAGCCTTTAGCAACCACGATTGGCACAGGGAGTGGAGCGTGCTTGGCTTTGCGACCTCCCCGGGGTTTACTGAATTTAGGGAGGAGTATATGAGGAAAATAGAGTAAATTAGAGAGCCAAGTTTTGTGCTGCTTTGATTAAAAAGCCTTGCATCACTTCCAGCTAAAACCTCTCTTTCCTCAGTCTTAAAAGTAACTACTGAAGCTTCTAGTGCTTTCACATTGGTTATCAGGAAAATTTGGTTTTCATCTGTAGACTGTACGAGGAGAGCATTTCATATACTTTCCCTGGTAATTAGAATGAATATTTCTTCTCTCTCTTTCCCTGCATTCTGGGATAATGCACATTAGTTCGTGTATTCAAAACCAACTAGGATCTCAAGCAGTTTGAAATAACAGTTATAAGAAACATAGGTGTCAGAGTAGCTCTGATATACAGTAAGTCCAATAAATATAAACAGTAGATGCATTCAGAGGCACTTAGGATGTTAGGTACTCAAGACAACTTAGAAGAAATGACATATCTTTAAAAGGTAGAGAAAATGGGACTGCAAGGCTATTTGCTGTTTCTTCACTTACTCTGCATCCTTCTGGTGCATTTGTGTGAACTGACTCCACTGTGCAGAATTCTTTCTTCTCTACTTTTCCTTGTCAAAATTCTACCCAATCTCAAGTCCAACCACCCCACGTCTATGGTTTCTAATCTCACTACTTATTTAAGAGAAGAACAAAATAGTTGATGCGAATATAGGTTTGTGTCAAAAATGTAGTTCAGGGTCACACAGAAGTCACAAGATAGGGACGCCTGAGTGGCTCAGTTGGTTAAGCATCCGACTTCAGCTCAGGTCATGATCTCGTGGTTTGTGAGTTTGAGCCCCATGTCAGGCTCTGTGCTGACAGCTCAGAGTCTGGAGCCTGCTTGGGATTCTGTGTCTCCCTCTCTTTCTGCCCCTCCCCAACTCACACTCTGTCTCTGTCTCTCAAAAATGAATAAACGGTAAAAAAAAAAAAATTCAAAACGAAGTCGCATGATAAAACCCTTGTAATTAAAGGGAATTACAATGCTAAATCTACAAAGATGATCACATTTCTTGAGTCTTGGTCACATTTATAGTTAAATGTTCATTGCGTAAAGCTATGGATGTTCATATATATTGCATATTTGCATATGCATGGAATTTCTATTACCTATTTACATTGTGCTTTTTTACTATGATTGTGTCATTTTTCTTTCTGAAATTTATCATGTTTCAATATTCCTGACTTATAGTCTTCAATGATAGAAGTGTTCAGAAAACTTGAGTATCTAGTGTGTTCAGTTTTGGGGACCTGTCCTCGGAAGATGTGTGCCATTCTTTCATAAATGTTAAGATAGCAGGTAATGTTGAGAGAGACTAGAGGCATCCTATTTGTTGGCTACTTTACTGCTCATGAAGCTTGCCCTCTCCCTTTGGAGTGGCCCCTATATGCACCTCACCTTTCCTCTAATGCCCCCTCTTCTTTGTTCAAGCCACATAGGCTACTTGAGTGCAACCCCAAATATCAGAAATTACACCACCAGAGGTACCTATAGTATGGAATATAGGTCCCTGAAGCTGACTGTCTATCAGAATCTCACCATGAGTTTGGTTGCCTCACTGCTAAGCATCCTTGCTATGATTAGAGAATTTCCACAGATGAGCTTTGCTGGGACATAGACACTGCTTGCCGTACAAAGGTGCCAGTGCCAGGCACTCACTTCCCCAGCCTCCCTAGCCGCCAGTGCATGGTCACAGCACCCAGGTGCTGCCAGGCACCATGCCCACCCCAGACTCTGAATGAGGGCTTTGGAGAGGCAAGTAAGAGAGGCATGTTTGGAGTGCCCCAGGTGTCAATGAGAGGCCTGGTGCTCTCCCTGCTGTGCGGTCTAGGGCAACATGGCGGCAGCCTCAACTCTGTGCTATGGTTTGGGGTGTTTTGGCAGGCTCCCTCGGAGCTGCAATGTTGTGAGTCGTTTTTAAACAGTTTTTCGAGGTAGAATTTACATGTCATAATATTCACCATTTTCAATGTACAATTCAGTGATTTTTTTTATTGTAAATTAACAGAGATTTGTGCGGATCAATCACCACAGTGCGGTTTTAGGATATTTCTGTTACCCCCCAAAATCCCTTATGCCTGTTTGCAGTTAATCCTGGTTCTAACCCCGAGCCACAGGCAACTATTAATTTCCTTTCTTTTTGGATTATAGGTCTGCTTTTTTTGAATATTTCACATAAACACAATGGTGTCATATGTGGTTGTTGACATCTGGCTTTTCTTCAGGAAGTATAATGTTTGAAGTTGTCTATATTGTCATGTGTATCAATACTTGGTTCTTTTCACTAAGTGGTATTCCATTGCATGGCTCTCTGTTCATTCATATAACAGCTGTTGGACATTTGGATTGTTTCCACTTTTAGGCTGCTATGGATAATGCCGCCTTTACACAGCTTTTTCTCCAATAAATTTCTTCTTAATGCCTTGGGAGTAGATTATACTTCCTGCAATCATGATTCCTGATGGATATGAGGAGTTTTCAAATTATCATTCCCTGGGACCTGCTTCAACTATTAAGCCCAAATCCTCCCATCTAAGATCCAGGAGTCTTTTAAAATAAACTACCTGTTGGAAGTAAGCATAACTCTGTGAAACAATATTTGGGAGGCACTTAGAACCTTACACCTGTGTACCTTTACCCCACCTCTGTGTCTTCAATTATATTCTTTCCTCCTCTTAGAATACCTTCCCTCCCTGTAGTACCCTCTTCTAAAAATCTTTAAATACCCTTTTATTGAAAACATATACTCTTAACTTGAAATAAACAGCCCTTCCTTTGTGTTCCCATTAAACACTCTTTTTTTAAAATGAAAACTTACCTTATTTAACTATCTTTTTCTCACCTTTGACCTTTTTTCTCTCCTTGTGTGTTAACCTAAAAGCTTCAATATAGGGAATGCTTCCAGAAATTATTTTCGCCTTTGCATGTATTGTAAACTCTACTTCCATCTATGTGCCAACCACGATTTATTTAATAATTAATTGTACTTCTCTCTGCCCTCTTAAGTTTTAGACTCATAGACAAAGGGTGTCATGTCTTTTTTAGTGGAAAGTAGAATCTTCTCGTGTTCATCTTAATTATCTAGGTATTTCTTTTTTAGTTTTATTTATTTTTTTATTTTGAGGGAGAGGAGGGGCAGAGAGGGGGTGGGGGGAGAGAGAATCCCAGGTAGGCTCCACACTGTTGCCGAAGAGCCTGATGCAGGGCTCGAACTCACAAACCATGAGATCATGACCTGAGCCGAAGACGGATGCTTAACTGACTGAGCCACCCAGGTGCCCCTAGGTATTATTATTTAATAGACCTATTTATTCATATTGTTAGCTGTTCTGCCCTGGAGATAGTGAGGTAACTGATACATGATCGCCAGTTTGAGAATCATTGGTCTAAGAAGATACTAGAGTCAAAAATGTAGTTGCTGTAATATTACATGCTCCCTTATCAGTCATATCTGTTTTACTTTTCTTTTCAAAATAATTCACCCTGCTTTTATATTAAGGATCTCTCTAAGTTCCCTAAAGATCTGAAGATCTTTTCTAAGTTTCTGGCCCAGTGTTCCAAGTCCCTGTATTCTAAGTGCAACCACTTGTCTTCTATTACCTTGCTGGGCTCTGGGCACGGGCTTTGGCCAGCCTACTTCTTCTGAGCAGTCAGAACCTGAGGTTCTTTCTCTTTTTCTCTCTTCTGAACTTGCTATTAATGCTCTTTGTTGGGCTATTTAATAAACCCTCAACCTCCAGCTTCACCCATCAGGGATTATCTTCCCTATTCTGAACTTGCTTCTAAGTCATCAGGGGTCACATTTACCATATGGAACCGACATGAAAGAAGAAACAGCCAAGATCTAGCCCAGAACTGAGCACCATGGTGAAGTCAACATTTGGAAAAATGTATCTAGACTTCAGTGCTTGGCTCTAGAGGCACAGCTTACATGGGCCAAGCACCAAGTTCAAGGTAGCACTGTACTCACAATCCCTGTTTTGGCACTGGTTGGCACCAATGCTTTCAGCTAGGTATATCATTCAGCCAAGAATCAGACTGGCTGCTAGTGGTAAGTTTGGAAACACAGTCCAAAGAAAGCAGAACTTCAAAATCCTAGGCTGACAAGGAGGGCAGAGTTCTAGACTGACTGTGGTGAAGAGAAGCAATGGGGCTTATTGGCATTAAAGTACACTGTTCCAGGAAGGCTCTGGTCCTAGAAAAAAGTCAGACTGGTAGAAAACTGAAAACGAATGATGATAGAGAAATCTGTGGAAGTAGCCAAAACCAGGTATGAGAGTGGGGAGACAGAACATAAGAATGTAATATAACCAGGGGCACCTGGGTGGCTCAGTTGGTTAAGCCTCTGACTTCAGCCCAGGTCACGATCTCACAGTTTGTGATTTCAAGCCCCATGTCAGGTTCCATGCTCACAGCTCAGAGCCTGCTTCAGATTCTGTGTCCCTCTGTGCCTCTCCCACTCTCTCTCTCTCTCTCTCTCAAAAATAAACAAATGTTTAAAAAATTTATCAAAAGAACTTAATTTTAGATGATAATAAGCCATCAGATTTTGCAACTTGAAACAGGACTTAATATTTTACTCTTTTAGTGGGGAGAATAAGATATAAAAATAATGATCTAACTCAATCAAAATTGTCCTAGAAGCTGGAAAATCTAAGAACATAATTAGGGGGCATATTTCTGTTGGATAACCTGGGTTATGCTGCAAAGAATAAATCCCACAATTTCATTAGCTTAAAATAGCAAAGACTAATTTATAATTCACACTACATATCCACTACATGTTGGATGGAGACTGGTGACCTTGCTGTCCCAGTAATCAAGACTAACAGAACAGGTCACTGTTCTAGAGGGAAGGAAGGGAGACTTCTGAAAGGTCTTGAATCAGCAATTAATAGCCCAGCATAGAATGTATACATGACTCTTCTGTTTATGGGTTATTGGCCAAGACTAGTTACATGGCCTCACCCAAGGAACCCAGAACTTACTGAGAAGGTATAGAACCAGAAGTACTTGGTAAATGGCATTATTGACCATCCTCACCCTTTATTTCTTGGAATTATTTGTAGATTTTAAAACAGGATGAATATAAAACATGGTTGCAGTTACAAACACAGGTGTAGAGCTTTATAATGCATCTCTTCTTTTTTTCAACGTTTTTTATTTATCTCTGGGACAGAGAGAGACAGAGCATGAATGGGGGAGGGGCAGAGAGAGAGGGAGACACAGAATCGGAAACAGGCTCCAGGCTCCGAGCCATCAGCCCAGAGCCTGACGCGGGGCTCGAACTCACGGACCGCGAGATCGTGACCTGGCTGAAGCCGGACGCTTAACCGACTGCGCCACCCAGGCGCCCCGATAATGCATCTCTTCTTACAGTCATTGAAGTGGAACTGTGTATAACCTCATTGCAGGTGTCCAGCGTCTTCATTTGTGGTTCTTCTAGCCCTGTCCTGCTCCTGCCCTACCTTGCTGGGTTCTGATGTTCACAAAGATGCAATGAGGTGAGAGGCAGTTACTAAGAATTACTTCAGTTCCTGATCTCACCAGCCTACATTTGGATCCTAGAACACAGCCCCCCTCTCTTTTTTATTCTTCTCCCCTCTTTCCTTTGTTGTTCCCTCTTCAGTTCTAATCACTATCTTATAAATACCTCACCAACTAGCCAATATTTTTCTGGGTTTCATCACTAGAATATTTTTCCCTGTAAAATAAATATTCACCTCTATTTCATCACAATTAACCTACCTTGGCTCCAGCCAGGCTGGACACTACTGAATTTAACCTTGTTTATGGTTTGGGGTTATGCAGTGCACAATACATGGGAAGCCCAGAATTAAAAGAATAATTTTACTTGGAAATTATTCTTTTTATTTATTTATTTTTAAGAAAGAGAGAGAATGTGTGCGTGCCTGTGCACAGGCCAGGGGAGGTGCAGAGGGAGAGGAAGAGAGAATCTCATGCAGGCTCCATGCTTAGCATGGGCTTGATCCCACGACCCTAGGATCATGACCTGAGCTGGAATCCAGAGTCGAAAGCTCAACCGACTGAGCCACCCTGGCACCCCCAAATCATTCTATTTTAAAGAAGAATTTGAGAGAACATATTAATACCCAAATAATGCAAACAAAAGTGAATATTTTGTTTTAAAACATTACCATTATGGTCTACCTTATTTATCATAATTATCTGGCTTGCTACAAAGCTTTCCAATTGGATATAAAATTGTAGCCCATCATATAACTAAAATAAATAGGAAAATAAGCCAAAAATTTGATAGATCCAGTCCTGTTTGCAGCCTGAATGTCAAGTTAAATAGAATATTACTCACTTAAGTCCTATAACCTTAAATTTGCACAAAACTAGGATATGCAAATGAGCCACTGTATTTTGCAGATAAACAACCTGGGGAAAATATGCAGCACTAAGCAATGTTTGGAAACAAATAAGATAAAAGAGAGAATTTTGCACATTTTATGAATTAAAAACATACTTATGCCTGGTAGGTATATGTTTTGTTAAAGGTGAATTCTTGTCATCTTCAGCAAGGGTAAATTTATTCAATAGAAGTTGTGTTTCTTCCATAGTTTTGTGTATCATGCACACGAAGAAGATGTTCACTGTCTGTCTTCATAACTTAAACAATGAGAATGATCTGGCTTGGGATTTCTAGACATCAAAGAGTGACATGGATTAAATGTTTCTAACATTACATCATATTTCAGTTATGTGTTTTGTGTTTTCTTCTGCTTTGAATGAGGCTAATTTAGAGAAAAATGTGTTTTTCCTTCATGGGGTAATAATGAATGGCATGCTTTCTATTACCACGCAATTATATCATCAACTGATAATAATTATGTAAAGTAGCTAATTATTTTCATGATTACTTCAGAATAAGCATTCTAGGAAACTGCATCTCCTCCCTTAAAATGGATAAAAGTCTAATTTTGTAAACCATCAGCAAAACCATTTTTTTTCTCTCAACTCTGGGAAGTACACCTGTTTGTCTTTGCCCTCTGAGTATCTGTGTTAACTTGGTCATTCCCCATTCTTCACATTGACAGGGGTGAGAGAGAAAGCCAGCTGGGGGCCTAAATAAGAGGTGTGTACCTGGAAACTAATTAAATTTGATTTATTTCTTTTGACAGCACTTGGCATTTCTCTTTCCATGTTTTATTTAAAATCTGATTGCTTAAATAGCAATAAACAAGTAACTAAGCAGAGCCTGGCTGATAATTATATTGAATTTCACCTGTTTATCAGCAATTGGATATATGATCTCTGGCACACTGAACCATCACCTGTCTTTTCTATGTTATTTCAATTTACTTCAGGTACCAGACTTATGGAATTTATGTTTCTCAGATCAGAGAAACAAAACATTTTCTTCTCTTCCTTCAAATTACAGTTTCAATCCCACCTTTTCAATCAAGCTTTCAGTGATTATTTCATCTTGATGAGTTTTTTCTCTACCTTAAACTCAATACCAAGTTTGCAGATTTTTAAAAATTTTAGTTCCAGTATAGTTAACACACAGTTTTATATTAGTTTCAGCTATAAAATATAGTGACTACACACTTCAATAGATCATCTGGTGCTCATCAGGACAAGTGCCCTCCTACATCCCTATCACTTATTTTACCCATTCTCCCCCCCCCCCCCCTACCCAACTCACCTCCCCTGTGGTAACTTTCAGTTCTCTATAGTTAAGAGTCTGTTTCTTGGTTTCTCTCTCTCTCTCTCTCTTTTTCCTTCACTCATTTGTTTTGTTCTTAAATTCCACATGAGTAAAATCATATGGTATTTGTCTTTGACTGACTGATGCCTTTCACTTGGCATAATCCTCCCTAACTCCATCCATGTTGTTGCTACAGTTTCCTTGTAGCACTTGTCACACATAGCTTAATGTGGCTGCTACCTGAGAAATACTTGGATCTTATTAAGTGGAGTCAGACTAAGGCCCCACCCATCAAATTCTTGTTAATAGTTATGTGGTAATTAGCCTTAATTCTCTTATATGCAAATAGGAATGATACCTTCCAGGATTGGTGTGGTATCCAACCTTGACAAGGTATATAACAGACCTTCCAAAACCACAGATGTTAGTGCAGAAGTTGTACTGGGGCCTTTAGAAGTGAAACTATCATCCTACCAGTGCAGCATTCTCCAAGAAGACTGATGCTCAACAACTTTATTTAATGAATAAATGAATGTATGATTGAATTAATTGATTAGTTCATCAATGGAAAAAATAGAAGTTCCTAAGGAAGGGTCCAGGGAAGAAATCAGTGACTAAAATAGTAGGAGACGGATGCAGAAAAGCAAAGACCAGGAGCAAGGAGGGTCCTTATCCCCACTCAAGTACACACCATTGCTCTACCCTCCTTCTGGGCTGGTTGCCTTTCTGCAGACACCGTAGGAATCTCTACCCAGTATCACAATCGTCATTTCTGCTAACAATTGGTGAATTTTTACAATGAATTATTTTATTCAACTCTCTCTATATATTTAACAAACCAGTGAAGTGAGTACTATTATTATCTCAGGTTCACAAATGAAGACACTTAGTCTTAGAGTAATAACTTGCCAAAAGTTGTAGAGTAGGAGGACAAGGATTTCAATCCCTAACAATCTGATTCTAGCACCTGCCCATGAGCACTATGCTTTGCTGTCTCCTCATAAACCACTGAGACAAATGTTTATTTTATTGCCCAATTGTATAAACATCTCCATACTGTAATGGAATATTTTTATTTGCTTTTGAAAACATCATTATCTGATTGAGATTTATAAGCTCCTAGAGAGTCTCTGGCTCAAGATTGGTGGTCTTAATTGCTCTGCCTCATCACAAGAGGACCCAGAAGGCTCTAAGGAGGGGTGTTGGATGGAGCTGTGTCTCCACCTTACACAAGGGAGTGGGGCACGGGGCTATGCTTCTATGACTCCCTAGTGCAACTTAGCAGTCCTAGCTTCTTGTGATGACCTGATGCCATTCCCACATAAGAGACTGCAAACTTTGTCACTATTTTCTAAGCCAGTGAGGCCAACAACTGTGTGATTAGCATCACCTCCAGCCTGGGAGAGTTCTTTGTCTGGCCATCCACAAAGCTGTACCCTCCTGCCCTGACCTGCTGAGTACTTGGAGGCTCTCTGAGTTCTTGAGAATATCACCTATGACAAAAGAAAGATATGACTTCTAATTTTTAATTTTATTCTTATTTTCTGTGTAACTTTCTGTAAATATTCAATTACTCTAAACCTCAATTTCCTCATTAAAGAATGTGAATGTAATAAATCTTACCGCCAAGTGTTATTGAATGGATTCAGTTTACTAGTTTACATAAAGCATTGTCACACAGAACAAGCTTGGTGAGCTGGAAGTGATAACCAAGAGCATGGACACACCTTGCAGTTTTCCTGCTAAAAGAACTCAGCTAATAGAACTCAGCCTACACCTATTCTCCCTCCCAGCCTCCAACCATGGCATTTGTTGTTTTATATTAGAAATAGATTCAAGTAACCATAAAGTCCTGCTCCCTGCAGGGTCACTTCCCATGTCATGCTTTTCCCCTTTTGTTCCAGGACTTTTATCAAATCCTGCAGGACTGCCTAGACTCCCTGGCACCACCTTCCCTGGTCAGGGTCATTTGGCTACTCCTGGCCCCAGTTCTAACAAAGAGGAGCCACTGACCTGTGTCATTTAGTTCAATTGCTGATAGAAATCCTGTTATCCTAGTGCCACTTTCCATTGTGGTTTCAGGGTGCAGTCACACAGCTCTGCACAAGATTCACACAGGGGTTGAGCCATCATGTTCACTCACCAGTGGGGGGTTCAGGTGGGGAAATAAGACTTTATATGCATGATACATGCACCCAGGATCAGGCTCCAGTCACATTTTTTGTTTTTGTTTTTGTTTCCATTTTTCTCTGACAATCACTCTTTCTCTTCTATCTCATTCACTGTGACCCCAAGGGAACCTTTGGCATGGGAACCACTCCTGGCAACATAGCTGGTTACCCTGAATTCTGCATCAGGGGTGCACAATAATGAGACCTTCTAAGAGCAAGCTCTTAAAAACAAGTTTATTTCATTAATAAAATAGATAATGTACATGGATTGAATAGTGACTGGGTGAGAGAAACTTAACAATCAAAAATTTACCACCTAAAAGGGTGAAAAAGAAATGAGCACTTCGAAAGTGTCCTAAGATTGCAGTGGTTTAAGAAAATAAACCTGGCATAACACCAATGTCGAATATACCCCCTTTACGAAGGCACAGACTGGTAAATCAGTTTCCTTATCTCAGTTTTACTATAGCTCTTCTGGCACTGTAGGACATCACTTACCAAAGCACAGTGACACCCCAGTAGCACACATATCCTGCCCCATTGGCGAAAGACTGACCACTTACAAAGTGGCCAAGCAAGACCCTTAGGCCTTGTTTATATGTGTTTAGGATTAAATCCCAGTGCAAATAGACACTACCACTTATTTTAGCAAAGTCAAACTGGCCACTGTGAATGAAGGCTGCATGTGTTTTCACAGAAATGCTCATGATAAATATAATGATGACAGCAATGATAACTAACATCTATTGACTGATGCTTCTTTGCTTGATACAGTGCTAAGGGTATTGCCTGCACTACCCAGGGTACTAGTGTAGTACTCACAATCCCTCTTTTTTTTTTTTTTTTTTTTGAGACATTTACATTTTCTTTTTTTAATTATTTATTTATTAAAATTTTTTTTCCTAATATGAAATTTATTGTCAGATTGGTTTCCATACAACACCCAGTGCTCATCCCAACAGGTGCCCTCC
>NW_026057578.1:92696189-92895421 GCF_023721935.1 Panthera uncia
GAAAGAAAGAAAGAAAGAAAGAAAGAAAGAAAGAAAGAAAGAAAGAATACAGTTAGTAAATCTAAGTAGCAATATTTATAGACTCTTGAACATTAATGAGATCTGCCATTCACCTGCTATATGACCTTGGGTCAGTCACTTCACTTTTTTGTTCTTGTTTCCTTATCTGTAAGGTGAAGATCATAAAAACACCTCATTGTTATTGTTAAAATTAATAAATTTTAGGTAGACAGAAGATAGATGGTGGCACATGGTTGGGGTTGAATACATGTTAGCTTATGATTAAATAGAATTCAATTTTTTTTTTAATTCAAGACCAAAGGTCTGCATACAAAAATATATGTAAAGATCTCTAATAGCACACTTATATTTCTGACTTTAAAGGGATGAGGCAGTGATGTATTTCCATACAGAGCCAACTTCCCAAAGTTCTTTTTTATTCAGATATAATTAGTAACCAATTTATATCTGTTTGTAGTGGTTTAACAATCCTACTGGTAAGAATGTCAGTGCAGCAGGTTATGTATGTAATGGATCTGTGTAGTAATTGTTCATCATAGTATTGTAGGTAGTATTATACTCATCTTGAAATCATTTTTGAAATTTAAAAAATAAGAATTGCATTGTTCATTCCTTTAGCCTATGGGAGTAATAAGGTTTAACCTCATAGCACTTCTGATGATGATATCATTCTGTTCAGCCACAATCACAGCCCAAGAGGAAGAGAGGGATGGAGCTTCTAAGACAATGGGGCTGCCATGAGAGCCAGGTGTCAGTAGACAATTGCCTTATAGAACTGGCCATCTGTAGTCCCTTTTCACCTAGTATCAGTAATGGGGGCTTCGCTCTTCTAGGACCAAGTGGCCTCTGGACAGCCTTACTGTATGCCCCTCTTAAAATGGAAAGCAAAGGTAGTGAGATTGGGATGCCACAAAAACAAATAAAAGGTGCAAATCCTGTGAAATACCGTAATTAAATATTAAGGATACCTTCAATCCAAAGCACCCTGTGTTTGCCACAGCCATTGTCTAGTGACACCTTACAGGGAATTGAGGCGACAGAGATGGTGGAGGGAGGTTTAGGCTGTGACATGAAGAAAGCAGCCCTCCTTCTTGTCAGTCTTTGGTGAGGATAGAAGCCTGAATCATCAGTCCCGAACCTTCAGTCAACCACTTGGAATACTTTGGTACCATGAGGGACTCAGCAAGGATCTCAGAGAAATTAAAAGGTAAAAGGTGAGTAGAAATTAGCTGATCAAAGAAGGATGTGGAAAGAATATTGCAAGAGAAAGACAAGTACAAGCCTTTGATGCCAAAAAAGAATATAGCATGTGTGGAGTACTGAAATTGTTTTATTCTATGGAATCATAAGCTGTTGACTGAGTGGATTATGTGGTGGCCTAGGTGGGCAGACTGGGGCTGTGGACCAAATGCAGACCACCAGTTGTTTTTGTATGACACCCCCCCCCACGTTTTTACACTTTAAATGATTTTTAAAAATGAAAAGATGAATATCCATATTCTGTGACATGTAAAAATCATATGAAAGTCCAATTTCAGTGCCCATAAGTGCAGTTTTATTAGAACACAGACATACTATTTTTTTTGTTTTGTTTTACATATTGTGTATGACCACTTTCATGCTGCAACAGCAGAGCTGAGCAGTTGCATATGAAAGACCATATGGTCTGCAGAACCCAGAATGTTTACTATCTGGCCTTTTATAGACAGTGTCCTCTAACTTGTACTGTGGAGGAGGAGATGTAAGATGAGTGATGAGAGGTCGGTATTCAGTCAGATCATGAAGACTCCTGTAGTTTGTTGAAGGGGTTTCTATTTTATTCTGAAAGGCAGTGCAGAGCAACTAAAGGCTTTAAGTACCTCACAGTTTCTGAACTTGGATCTTAGTTAATTTGCTTCCTTTCATGCTTTTTTGTGTTGGATTTCTGGGAAAACACTTTAACCTACAATGATTTTGTTATAGGCTATTTTTGTAGGTTTGTAGGTTAGTAGTCTAATCATAGCATCCATAGATTGACCCATTCACAATGTTGGGCTTGTCTAAAATAAGTCATTTCCATTTGCAACTGGGGCTAGGAATCAGCATTATACATTTTAGATACACCCCCCCCCCCACCCTTTACCTCTGTCTCTGAGTCTAAACTGTGAGCTCAACTGTGATGTTAACTGATGACTCCTAAAGAAATGGGGTCCTCTTTCTCATCCCCAACCTTGTGTGTGAGTGTGTGTGTGCACGTGCATGCGCACACTCACACACACACACACACACACACACACACACAGAAATCAGTTAGTATCATTGGTCAATTGGTTACCTTTAGAGAAAACAACACTCCATTCAAAGGAAGTATTGGTGAAATAGAAGCAGAGAAACAGACTGAGAACAGCTGTATACAGACATCTAGATTCTAAACATTGAGGAGAAAAATTTGGAGAACTTGTCATAGCTCCATGGGGACAATTTATCTTTCTCCAATTTAGCAGAGAGGCTATTTTCTGCTACATTTGACAGGTGGGTGAGTTCTAATCTGCATGTCTATTTTGAAACATTGCTTACCCAAGAATTAAACATCTGGTTGAAAACACAGGCAGTGGTTCAAAAACCTATTACTTCATATCAGTAGTTTAAAAGAGTATAACTGATTATTAGTTGTTTTCAAAGTTAGAATAAGGTGATTGTAATCAGTTAAAGAGATGGGCCATTCAATTTCCTCTTATGTGGTAACACTACTGAATTTTGTCTTATCACTTACCTTTGGAAAGTGAAATTCTTCCTCTCGGTATCTATTCATTTGCTCTGGGTCACCATAACACAGGGAGAATCTAAATGTGGGTACCAGTGTTGGCATTTCTTTTGTTAGAATTTTACTGTTAGAATTTTATTTTTTTTTCAACGTTTTTTTTTTTATTTTTTTTTTTTATTTATTTTTTGGGACAGAGAGAGACAGAGCATGAACGGGGGAGGGGCAGAGAGAGAGGGAGACACAGAATCGGAAACAGGCTCCAGGCTCTGAGCCATCAGCCCAGAGCCTGACGCGGGGCTCGAACTCACGGACCGCGAGATCGTGACCCGGCCGAAGTCGGACGCTTAACCGACTGCGCCACCCAGGCGCCCCACTGTTAGAATTTTAAATCGAACTCTCCTTCCAGAATTTTTTATCTACCGACTACCGATTAGGTACATCTGCCAATCCTGCTGTGTCATTTTTAAATTCTTATTTTCCAGAACTATTAAAGACAGAGTAATTTTGAACTGAATATTTATATTGATTTGAATGTGGGCTAAGTTGTTAATTTGGAGCTTACTTTTAAATATTAGCAAAAAATTTTAAGGACTTTGTATTAAAATCTTTAATATTCTGGTGACACAAAGAAAGAACCAATGATTAAATCTTTTAACATTTTAGGTAAGTTACCTCATACTGTATTGAATGAATGAATTTGTGTATACATGATAATAATTTCATCATACATTTACTATGTAATTTTGTTTTTAAATTTTTAAATGATACATAATGTACATTGCTTATTAATCAATTAATTTTAGAGAGAGCAAGTGGGGAGAGGGGCAGAGGGAGAGAGAGAGAGAAAATATCTTATTCAGGCTCCATGCTCAGTGTGGAGCCCAACGCGGGCCTCAATCCCATGACCCTGGAGTCATGACCTCAGCCAAAATCAAGAGTTGGACACTCAACTGACTGAGCTACCCAGGCACCCCTAGATCACATTTTTATGAGTAAGTTAATTATAAAAATAAAGTTAATATATTTTGGTAAAATATATATGCAAATGTGTATATACACATATGTACATAGGAATATGCTTACATATACACATACATAGATACATAAATTTGTATTCATCATCTTATCCTTAGCGTCAAGCAACTATTATGTAATAACCATTGATTCATTATTTGTTGCAAAAAAGAAATCAGTTCTTAAGTGCAACATAAGTTTTAGAGATGTGAAACCTTATTTGGGTCTGAGTTTAAAAGATGCATTGCGTGATGGATCTTATATGTATGAATTCATAACTGTGATTGTAGGAGAGAATTCTCTGCTGTGGATAAAAAGAAAGAAATATTTTGATTTCACCATCCATCATTGTGTGTCTGATATTAAACTTTGGCACATATATTCAACTTGATCTTTCCAAATCTCAGTGTTTAATGGTAAATACCTTAGAGAAACTGGAAAGCAGGTATCTGGCATATGTTATAGGCATATTCACTTGGGCTTCTTTAAAATCAGAGAATCATAGAAGTCAGAGTTTTAGAAGCTAGATGAGAAAAATTCTTTCTGTATCCTGTCCAAGTGAAGCAGGAAGGAAAGGAAGGCAAATCTGAGGATAGCAAGCAAGAAATAATGACTGCATTTTTGCCATTCTTTTTTATTCATAAATATTAGTTAATTCTGATTCTTAGTTCTAGGTGTAGATTTAATGTTTGTGTAGAATTAAAATTAGAATTTTTTATTTTAAGTTTTTTGAAATTCTGTTGTTTTGCTTTCATTTCTTAATAAAAAGTTAAAACAAATTAAAAAAAAAATCAAAGGGCTTATCTACCCCTTTCAGCAGAGTCCTGAACTTTATCCACATTATTTGTTTATGCAATGGGTGGTATTTCTTCAAAAAGAAAGAATCTGATGCTCGAAAGTGTGGAAAACCTCTGGTCTACACCAGTGATTCTCAACCTGTTGCAAACTGAGTGCCCCCTGTCTTCACATGGACATTTGTTGATGTCTAGAGACATTTTTGACTGTTGTGTGCAGGTGAGTGCTATTGGCATCTAGTGAGTGAAGGCCAGGGATGTGCTAAACATCCTATAAGGCACTGAACAATCCCCACTCACTCCTCCCTACCAACAGAATTATCTGGGCCACAGTGCCAAGGTTGTCCATAGTGCCAAGGTTGAGAAACCCCATTCTAGACCAATTCCTGATTTTGCTGATGAGGAAACTATACAGCAAGGTGGGGAAACTTGCTCAGTCACAGTTTATTTCATGCCTGAGTTCAAGTCTTGATATTCTTTACTTTGTTTTTTTGTTCTTTACCTAAAAATCCATAGGTGATGGCAATACGGAAAGAAAAATAGCACCAAAATATAAAGGAATAGCACTTTATATTCATGGCATATGTTTGATTGCAGTAAATAATTCTCTATCATCCAGCACACTATTTGTAACAAAGGTTAAAATACAGTATCCCTGTTTGCAAAGAGCTATTTAGGTGGAAAGATTGACTGAGAAATAAATAATTGTGAATCAATAAGTAGTCTATTAAAATATTTATACAGTACTATGTGAGTACAGATGAGGGAGGAAGCCATTAAGCCTGGAGGTGATGTGGGGAGAAGCCGGATAAGCTGCAGAAGAGGCAACGTGTAATCAGGGTTCTGAGGAGGAAACAAGAGGCTGTCAGGCAGGAAAGAGAAGGGAGAGAAAAGCATACTGGGTAGAAATAACAGTATAGCAAAAAAGCATGGAGGAATCAAAGTACATTAGTGTATGCTAATTAAAAATTAGCAAATTGCTTACTTGAAGTTATTTGAAAGCAAAGGATGAGTGAGGGGAGAACAAGCCTTTCACTCACAAAGATTTCCACTCATGTGCCACAGTTCATTTCATTGTAAGAGGTCTGTTCCTTTTGGATTAAAAATTGTCCTTTCAAAAAAAAAATGCCCTTTCCCTGCCATAATCTCAAAGGGAAGAAATGTGTCCAGACACATTGTGTCTCCAGAGGACTTTCAGGGGACAAAATATGTCCAACTTCTTTTCTTTATGAAAATAAAACTGACTCACTAGGTAACAAGAGTCTGAGAGGGTTGAAGAGGTAACAGGGGCACCAGCAGGGGCTTGAAAGAATAAGAAAAATTTGGGATAGGGGTGGCAGGCACCAGGTCAGCATGCCTCATTCCTAGTGTGAGTAGTTCTGAGTGGGTACTCTTGTGGTATCTTCACAACTAAAATTTTTATGATCTTGGAGGTGTGTGTTCTAATTTTATTATCAATGTATTTTTCCAATGTAGTTGACTAGACAGGCATTAACACATGTTACAATATGATAAGGGCTGTGCTTACCTAGTCTGGTCCTTCAACCACAGAATCCTGGCTGCACAGCCACTGTTGGTCTAGTAGTTTGGTTCAAATATACAGTTAACATTAGACACTGGAGGCATTCTTTAACTTTTACTTTGTAAAATGCAGAAAGGATCAGAGCCACCATTATTACAGCTCGGACGTTTTTATGAATCACACAAAGGACTCCTCTGGAAGACCATTTAGAAAGGCACTGCTTTCTCCTTGCTCTGGTAACACCTGCCAGGGCAACTGGCCATGGCTACTGGCTTGGTAAAAGGGACATGAAGTGGATTTTAGCCCAACCCGCATCCCTTCTACCACATGCTCTTGTACAGAACATAAACTGTATTATTGTGTGCAGGGATGCTGGAAAGGATGAGCTGAGAGGCATAATCCATTTTGTAGATTGGTCACACACACTTAGTGTAATTGCACATGCTGAGAGAAAGATGAGATGTGTGTATGTCTGTGGGTATGTTTGTGTGTGTTCATGTGTGTCCACAGAGCTGTGTCTGCTATTACCTCTCATCCAACCTCACTAAGAAGGTGGAAAACATCTCAACAGATGTCACTCTGGTGAATTCCTCCATCCTGGTCTGTCTGCCGCCCACATCGGCATGCTTTGCTGCTTTAACCAGGGCCTTTCTTACTACCCCAAGGAATTCCTCTGTCTCTGCAATCACATTCTATGTAGGGTATCTTTATCAATTACGAATCTAGACTTAACCACAGCACTTACATTTTTTTTTAAGAAACCTATTCTTTGCATACACATTGACCCTTTATGTCTGCATGGTGTTTCAACACTGTCCTCTCCACACCAAACTCATTCTGCTCTTATTCACTGCAGTTGTGGGGATAGATATATA
Organism: Panthera uncia; assembly: GCF_023721935.1. Lineage (NCBI taxonomy): Eukaryota > Metazoa > Chordata > Mammalia > Carnivora > Felidae > Panthera > Panthera uncia. The sequence continues at coordinate 92,703,159 of NW_026057578.1, forward strand.
ATGCAACTCCTTTTGATTGGTGAAGAGTTTCTAGCTTGAGTGGGCTTTGGGGATGGTTCCTTACATTTGTCACAATGACACTGAACTCTATAGACCCTGATCTTTCTCTAAACAGACTGTTCTTTCTCAAGCCACATGGGAATTTACTGTGTCATGCAACAAGTATTTGAAAGTTGACTATGTGCCAAGTCCTGAGCTAGTCTCCCTAATATCTGCCTTTCCCAACTTGTCTTGTGTGGTTCCTCAGAACAGACAGGTGGAATAAAGGAAAGGTTTTACATTAAAATTCAAGAAATCATATCACCAGGTCTGCTTTGATCTCAAAGTTAACAAGTAAATTATAGATCTTTCTTTTTTCTGATTTTTGTAATAAAACACCATTTAAAAAATTCAAAACAGTAGGGTATTGCAGTAATGCTCACTGTTGTTAGATCAAGTGGCTGTGTAGGGAGTTGCGTTATGCCATTACATCTCTTATTGCGTGTTTAGGTAATAATGCATTATACTTATTTCAGTGCTTCCTACTTTCCCAGTACTTTACACTGCTCATCTGAAAGCTGTAATAAATAGTTACTCTGTGGGGCTTCACCTCCTTGATTACAACATTTTGATTAGTCCCACCCAATAGGTAGGTAGGAACTTCTGTGTGATTATTTTCCCCTTCTTCTGATTTATATTCATTCTTCTCTTTCTTTGATATGGAGTAAGAACTTTATTTCTGTTTTTACTTGGTTTCTCCTTTCATGTTTTCTAAGATGTGTTCGGGTCTCTCAGTTTTCATACCCTATTCAGCCATTTTAAATGCCTTAAAAATTTTAATTTTTGCTTACATAAATAAACATCCAAAATGACTGAAAAATGAAAGAATATAAAATGCTTTAATAAGTACACAAGTTCATAAATTCTTTATATTGTAATGTAACATATTAAATTCAAAATAGAATTTAAAAGTGTAACTTTATAGGGTCACCTGGGTAGCCCAGTTGGTTAAGCCTCCGACTTCTGCTCAGGTCATGATCTCACGGTTGGTGAGTTCGAGCCCTGCGTCAGGCTCTGTGCTGACAGCTGAAAGCCTGGAGCCTGCTTCAGATTCTATGTCTCCATCTCTCTCTGCCCCTTCCCTGCTTATCCTCTGCCTCTCTCTCTCAAAAACAAATGAAATTTAAAAAAAGTAAAAGAAAGTGTAACTTTCAAATGTAACTTGCTTTTGTAAACTAGTCACAATCTACATGCCATTTCAGTGGTTAACTTTTATAGATTAATATTTATGGAATTCATCATGATCAAGATATCTTTACATATAAAGACTGTTGTTTGATATAAGTTCTCCTTCTCTCTAAGAGATGGCAGGACAGGTTTATAAATTATTGCAGTCTTCCTGGCCAGAGGTAATAATATGCTACTTAACATTGTATAAAATGATCTTTTCTTTTTCAAATTGAGTGAAGATTGGAAGACAGTCCTTGATATTCTTGACCTATTAAAGTTTTAAATGTTTAGTCTCAGGATTTACATTTCATTCAGGCAGCTCAAGTGGAACAAAATTGAAAAGCAAAATGAATTATACTGCCTTTACTGAGTTTTATACCTTAGAACAGGGCCGTCTAATTGTCATATGGGCTGGTGAAGTGCCATCTATGTCTTGAATCAAGAGGATTTTGACCTCGGGAAACATGGCAGCTCTTACATTTGAACCTGGCACAGGATGCGTTTTAATGGTTAATCAAAGACCATTTTACCTGATGATAAAGAATTTAACAAAAAAAAAAAACAAGTTATAATATCATCTGTGTTTAAAGTTATTAACAAAAGAGACAAAGGAGAAGAGGAAACAATTACTTATTTAATAACGATGTAAAGAATATTGAATATATAAAAGGTTTTCTGCCAGGGACTAAGGGCAGTGGGAGTCACAGCACTTTTCTGCCTTTCATTCTTTCTGTCAGTAAAATGGGGATAAGATGCACATCTTACGGGTAACTATGAGAATTAGGGGTAATATATTTAAAAATATTTGGCACTCAAAAAAAATGTAAGTTTGGCTGTTATTAGTGTCAACAACAATGAATGTAGGCTAAGGAGTTTTCACTTTTTCTGTAGGCAGTGAGGATCCATTCGAGGCTTCGAGCAGGAGTAACTACTGTTCCTACTTCGGCTGAAGCTCCCCATAGGAATAGCTTACAGAGATTAGGAACTAGAGGTGGAAAACAAGTGAACTAAGATGAACTAGGATGTGGTGGGGGGGGTTACAGAGTTGGACTAAAGAAAGGAAGGATGGAAGAAATATTAAAGCCGTAGAATCAAAGGTATTGTGGCTACTTTTGCAGGGCCAAGGGGGTGATTGAAAGGATGGTAAAAACATTTACAGGAACAGAAACACCATGGCAGGAGTGGGCATTCGGATCAAAGGAGAAAGATGAATGAGTTGTGATTCAGACACACCAGGCTTGGAGTAATGGCACTCATTGGCTGCTAACAGTTATTTTTCCGTAGGGTAGAGCATCATCGGGAAAGAATTCCTATATTTGTCTTGTGTGAATTCAGAAAGCCTGTGCGTACCCAGAGAGATGACACTTTTTGAGTTACTCTGCAGACTTGGTGGAAAGATGGTAGGAAGTCTGTTTCTGAGCCTGGCAACTTCTGCCTGACTAGGTTCTGAGAAGTTCAGGTTCTTCTAAAGCGTTGTCCTGGAACAGCAGGTGACACCTCAGAGTTGCCTTACTTCACGAAGAAACAAAACACAACCTCCTTAATGGTGCCATTGCTTTTATCCAGGTTATTATAGCTATTGATTTTCTAACTTATTTCTTATCTTAAAATACAGTACTTCTATTGTGCCTACAGGTTGTTGGCTCAAACTGTTTCTGAGAAGGTGCTCAAAACTGACTTTGTCCTACCCAAGGACATACATGAAGGACAGATCCTATGTAGGAAACAGCATTATATTTGTTAGTGATAAGAAAGAAAATGTGAATGGATGTAGCTGTCAGTGGAGCGTGTTTTGATTGGTGGGAGACACATTAAAACCTAGTGAGAACATTCAGTTTAAATATTCTATTTTTATTATCTCCATTCCTTTTATTTATTTTTTTAAAGTTTACTTATTTATTTTGAGAGAGAGACAGAGACAGAGAGAGTGAGCAGGGGAAGGGCAGAGAGAGGAAGAGAGAGAGAGAGCTTGATCTTAGGACTGTGAGATCATGACCTGAGCCGAAATCAAGAGTCGGACGCTTAACCGACTGAGCCACCAGGCGCCCCATCCATTCCTTTAAATAAGAGATGCCACAGAGGTGTTTACGCTGCTTGTAAACTAATTTCAGCCACAGGCCAATCAACTTTCAAATATGACAATGCTGCCTAAGAGAAGAGTACTCATGTATATCTGTCTTTATATTTGTGTTGTGTGTGGTATGTCTGTGTGTCATGTGTATATATGAGTCTGTCTGTGAGTACGTACATATTCTTAGTAACATCCACATCCTGTATTTTCAGAGAAAAGTCTACAGAGACTTAAAACTCCACATCAGTACTTCCATTATTTTTTGTTTTCCCTTTCAGTTTGAGCTATGGTTTATCCACATTCTTTATGGGCTGAATGTGCCTTGAGGCATTTTCATCAAAGGAATACCTTTGTCATCAAACACAATCACACACACTGCTTCTGGCTGAACTGAAAAAGAAGATCTAGGATTATTACTGAAATACTCTCATTTTCTCCTTTTTTTATTTTAAAGGTGAGACATAATTTCTAAAACAGTGTTAAGCAAAAGTAGACTCTCAAGATATTTAGTTTGGACTGTGTTTGAGTATGAAGTGGGATGGTAACTCTAGCACAGTTTTACCTTTGTTTGAAGCGAGAAAACCTATGGCAGTCTCTCCACTGAGATTATTTGATTTATGCTTTATTTCTTTGTCTCGTGGGCAATGAGAACAGACTGAAGATAAAGTGGTTCAAAGACTGCTGTTGACAGTGCATTTAGCTGCACAGTGTTGCCTCCTCGTCCCTTTTATTACCTTTCTTGGATTCCAAATATGCTGTAGAAGGAAAGTTCATCAGATTGCTGTGCTATCATTTGATTAGTGGCCCTCAAACTTTAGCTGGCCTAATTTCTTCCTCTCTCTCTCTCTCTTTCTCTTTCTCTCATTCTCTCTTTTCACCCACCCTTTCTCTCTGAGACAAAAGGAAGGTGGAGTTGAGATAAAAACAGAAGACAAAGGGTGTATCACAGGCCTTCATAACTGTTGGACATAATACTAAATTGTCAGTTTTCGTGTGCCCGCCTTTCTCCTTATTTTATTTTCTTACAAATAAGAGGTAAAGTGGGTATGTACAAATAAGTCAGAAAAAAGTCCCTGGTTCCTGGACAGCTCATCAGAAAACTTTATTTTGATAGCTAAGAATAAGGGCTGTGACACTTTTTCTATAAAGGGCCATATTTTCAACATTGTGGGCCATATAGTCTCTGTTGTAGCTATCCAACTATGCCATTGTCCTGGGAAATTGGCAGTACACAGTATGTAAACAAACAGGTGTGTCTGCATTTCCATAACATTTATTTATGGAAAATTAAGTGTGAACTTTATATATTTTCATGTATCATGTCATTAGTTTTTAGATTTTGTTAACCATTAAAAATGTAAATATCATTATTAGATTGCAGGTCATAAGACACAATTGGTAAAGGGAGACACAGTAGAAATGGCACGACCAGGGAAGCATTACCTAATCCGGGGAGACAAGAGCTAGTTTTTAAAGAATAACAAGATAGGGGTGACTATCAGTTAAGTGTCCAACTCTTGACTTTGGTCAGGTCATGATTTAACGGTCATGAGATGGAACCCTACATGGGGCTCTGCGCTTAGCATGGGGCCTGCTTGAGATTCTCTCCCTCCCTTTCCCTGTGCCCTTTCCCAGCTTGTGTGTGCACTTCTTGAAAAATATAAATAAATCAAAATAAAATGTGTAATTAAAAAAAAATTTTAATGGCATGGCTTGGACCTGGCCAAGTGATATTAATAGATATTTTAGAATTACAAATATTTGTTGATCCAAATTTCCAACATTGACATGAAAATTGGATCATTAAGCAACATACTTTTTTGAAATTAAAAAAAAATTGTGAAACAAATCTCAAAAATAATGTTTAAAAAATCATAGGTAAATTATGCATAAACCAAAAACTGTAGTTTTGTCATAGTTTTCACAAAAAAGAAATATGTTGATTCTAGAAACTCAGATTGATAAGCCTAATTAAGATGCCTAGCAATATTCAACAACATATTTTTAAGCAGCAGGTATGTGAGTCCTTAGAAAACACCAGTATCCTGCCAAGGTTTCCTCACCAAGAAAAAAAAAAAAAAAACAACTAAAAACTTACAAAGGAAGAAAGAAAAGAAATCAATCCAAGTCACAAAATTATTTCCCTTTTTAATTGGCTTTTCAAACATAGAAATCCACATGTTATCACATTCCCCCTGAATCATTTGTACTATAAATATTTCCTCAGAACCTACTCAGCCTTGGGAACTGTTCTACTTGCTTAGAATATATTGATAAAACTGACCAAGATCCCTACCTTCATGGAGCTTGTATCACTCCAGTAGTGGACCCCTGGGCTCCCAGCATAGCCAGGGGCTCCCACTGCCTTATTTAGTAGTCATTGCCTGGGACACATTGGCCTCAAAGCACATTGCATATGACACCATATGAAGGTGAACCAGGAGGCAGATAAAAATTTTCATTTGCTACCCTATTTATTGATTGATTGATTGATTGATTGATTTGCCATGGGCAGGCTTATCAAGCTTCACAGTTCTGGGTTAACTAAAGAAAATTAGCGTATAGGATAGAAGAACTTCCAAACAGTATACTAAATATGACTGCTAAGTTAATATGAAAAGCACCCAAGGAAAAGGCCTTTCATTGATTTCCCTACTTATCAGCCTTGTTTCCCTATCCCCATCTTCCTGGAGGGTTAGTGCTTATTCATATGGCCTGTGTTTGAACAACAAGAAACAAACAATCCCTTCTTCTGGTTGACGCTTGGCTTGGAGTAGGGTTTAGAAAGCAGAAAGAGGGCTGGATTCAACCTTGCTTGCACCTGGCACAACCTGCTCCACCCTGGAGTGCAGACTTGTTCTTCCTCCAATGGCGCGTGTTTCCGAATATGTAAAACCTCGGACTGGGAGTGACTTGTTCTGTGAGTGTTCTGCAAGATGAACAAATGTTTCTAATAAATTTTAACTTGATAAATGACTTATATCTTGCAATACGAGTAGTATGGGACACTGAATGTCACCTGATCACAACTAAGCCAATGGTTCACTTTGATATAGAAGTGCTTTGGATTACAAGCATATTTCCAGAATGAATTATGCTTGGAAACCAAGGTTTTACCAGCACGAATTATCCAATCTGAAATAGTGCTCCAGGATTTCAGCAGGACAGTCCATAGTGACCTTGGGCCAGATCGACATCGAAAGTTGTCCAGGGAACTTCTAGAGATTTGTTGCACAAAAGTCTGCATATAGTTAACACTGTTATGCTGTACTCTTAAAATGGTTAAGATGGTAAATTTCATGTTATGTGTTTTTTACCATCCTTAAAAGAAACGTGTCCAGGGCATGTGTGGCTATGAGATGCTTCCTCCTCATTAGAGAATTGCAGACATTTTCTTAATTCTCTAGTTGTCTTGCTGATATCAATTGTATTAGACACATGCTGACTTCTAAATCACAAAATTTGATTACCATAGGTAGTGCTGGTTCACCACACAAGGAGAAAGAGAAATAACTTTCTAACTCTCCCCTTCCCCATCAATATGTGGACAAATGTGCACTCCATATATCTCTCAATGCTCACTTGTTGACCCAGCTGAACTTTAAACCCACCACCTGTAGGTGTCTAATTACCTTCTTAGACATTGGTTATCATATCCCAAGATATCTGTGGGGAATAAGATAAGATGGAGAGAAAGCTTTCATTATTCTAGTCATGGAAGCATGGGGCGTCATTCATGACAGTTAATAAACTCACTGAATTTTCTACTAGTTAGTCCACTTCTGGAACATTACTTACAGTTTGTTTTTAATATAAATAAAAGGGATGTTGATCAACTACTATGCATGCTTAGGAGGGCAAGTGTTTAGGGAAAGATCTTAAAAACCACAGAGGAGGAATTGAAGAATGGCTGATATTTAGCCTGAAGAAGATAAAGGAGAGCCCTACTAGCAACTGCATATATTTGAAGGACTATCATGGGAAAGCATGTCTTTTTTTAGATGGTAGATCTAGGCCCAGTGAATGGAAATATACACATGATATGGCAATATGGTTGTGAATATCAGAAGAAACACTTTTGAAGACGTGCAAGTCACTTCTTTTGTGTTTGAATGCTGCAGAGTGGGGGGAGAGTTACACAAAATACTGTTTTGGCAAAAGCCTTTTAGCACTATTTACATTTTTTAACTACATAAGTAACTTTTTTGATGGAAGTAAACATTATCTGGGTGAGGAAAAAAAGCCTACAGCCTGCCTTGGGAATAAGATTCAAGTGGTGGTTTCCTTCTGATCCTTTTGCTGAGTTCTATTTTGCTTCCTTTGACTTTTGTTAGTGGAGGGAGGGCAGAAGAGCTGGCACTTCTCTTGGTACTGGCTTCTCCAGCCAGCTCATAGCACAATAACCTCTGCATAGGGCTTCCTAAGAGAAATGTGGGTTAGGCTACATGATGAAGGCATGGCTTCACCAAACCAAAGAAAAAGCAGCAACAGCATGGCCAAGAGAAACTACTGAGGGATTCTCGGGTGGCTTGAAACTTGACCATATCATTGCTAAGATACCATGAATCTGAGATATATAAACAGCAATGTCTCATATTCTTTAATGTGTATTTATAGATGTGACTGATTCCATTGTCACATGGTAAGAGAAAATTAGGAGTAAATATGGTCGAGGTGACTACAAGATCAAGGTAAAGTGTGAGTTGGCAAGGCACTTGAAGCGTCAAAATTCCTATCACGATACCTAGGGATGGCAGCTCAGGAGGTGGGATCAACTTCAGAGATTATATGGGACATAGAAGTGGCAATGCCTACAGAGTAAATGTTGCTTAATGTAGCTGAACTAGAACCCACCTTCCACTCTAGAAAACATATACTGGTAGACCTGAATCAGAAGTTTATTATCTGGTCTGAGACCAAAGTCCTTAAGGTTGGAATGGGATTTTGGCACCTCCATGAAGTCTAGGGTAGATGTGTTTATCCCTATTAGGTGCCTTAGACTCCCAGCACTGAGGTCATCCGGAATCTCTTGAGGACCATTTAGCTTTAGAACTTCTGGATAATTCTTGGGTCAGGTTTGATGCTTGGAGAATAATTTTGTACATGTAAAAGAAAAAAAAGAAAAAAACAGCAGATGTAACGTCCGTCTGTAGTAATTGTATCTCCCTTGCAGATAACAACATGCTTTGATTTATTCTGTGACACAATGTGTATTGCTTTTCCGATGAAGTTAATAAGAGCATTTATTAACAAGTGTTTCATGGTAGAAGAATTATCTCCTTTGTTAATAGTAAAACCCTATAGAGATTAGAGGAATCATACTCAGCATGCTGTGGGTGTATGAGAGACTTACAATATGCCTACCATAAAATTTGACACTATTAATAAATTAATTATCAATGAAATTGGTTCATTAATTCTGAAAATTTCAAATTTTCCTTGAGTCAGGAAATTAACAGGGATAAAAAATGAACAGTTTCTACTTTCTCCTATCTTGGAAATTTTGCTACCTTTATCCATTAGTTTGATGTAAAAAGAGAACCCACATAATTCAGGCTGTGATTTAAACATGAAGCCTCTGGGAATGCATTGTGCCTAAACATTTGACCTCACTTCTACAAAAAACATTGTCTCTTACCTCTTGGAAATTACTTTCATTGCCTTCTTTGTTTTGTGTATATATATATATATATATATATATATATATATATGGTAATGTATACACATCTAAAAGTTACTATTATTGTACTTAAGTGATAATATTGTATAGAAAAGGTTTTTGTCTGAAATGTCTGATGCTTTCAATAAGAAAGTTTCTAAATGGACATCAAATTCTTAGGTCAACTTTCCTCCCACTTCTTTTAACACTATATGTGACCTAGGGAAGGAAAAGCCGAATAAAGTAGAATACCCACATGTGTTCTATAATGAGAAAATCACCTAGGAACTAATATGAGACTTAAGAGATGAAGTATATAATTTACCCGCCCCCCCCCGCCATTGGTCCAGAGAAGTATGAATTATACCATATTGTGCTCCTAGATGGGGCCAAGATCTCAATCATTAAGCTCAGTACCTATATTTTGCAGCCTGGTACTTTCTCCATTCTGCATCTAGAGATTTCTGCTCTGTATATGAGCTTCAGATGATATTTTGTACTTGCTTTTCCTTACTGCTTAATAAATTGTAGGTAGGAATGGTAATATCTATACATAAACACATTCATTTCCTTCCTAAATATTATCTGGTAAAATAACTTTCTTATAATAATAGTTACTAAATAATTTTGACTGCTAACAGAAAGCATCAATTCCTGTTAACATAGCAGTTCTGTTGAGTATATTCAAACCTGGTTAGTCAAATCACAGAAAATTCTCATTATTGGAAAATATGCTGTCACTATTGGATGTTCCAGTTTTCAAATTAATATATTTGGATGAGGATGTAAAACAATACCAACTTTGTTAAGAAGGTATTAAAAATGTTTTCTGTTTTTACAATAACACTATATATACACTGAAGATGGGCCCAAATTCAACTAAATTAGAAAAAAAGAAGTCAGAAAAAGTGGAAATAGTCTTTATAGTAAAATTTCTTAATATTTCATCACTTTTCAAATAGACTTTCTGCAGTGGTCTTTTACAAAAGAATTCAGGGCAGTTTTCTAAAAAGTAAATTACATAAATATTTAGCAGGGGTATATGTAATCATTTATTCATTCATTCAACTTACATTTTTTGAACACTCACTATGAGCGCTGGGCATAAAATGAGGAGCAACATGGGCATGGGTTTATCAGCAATAAAAGGCACAATATATGTAACACATTTAATAAGCAAAATACACAGGGCTAACCAAATGTGTGAGTGGGTGACCTGGGCTGAATTTTATTGTCTGATGTGGAAGCCTTGGTTGGATTTGTTTTGTTGGAGAGTGGGAGTGTGAGATAGGATCATCATGCTCTCAGGAATGTGTATGGAGTTAACATAAATAGGCAGTTACCTGAAGTGTTGACTGAGCATCTAGAGTAGTTAATAATTAGAGTATAGAAGGTTTCCACAATGATCCTAACTAGCTGTATCAGCATGGAGTGGTACTTACAGATCTCACAGTGTCTCTGTTCCCTGAAATCATCTAACCCGACTCCCACACTCTTCCCTAACCATCCAACTAAATGAGCCCACCACCTCTCCTCCTTTCTGTCTCAGAGCACACTATCCATTTCCTTTATCTCACTGGTTAAGATTTGTGTTACATATTTATTACATTTCTTTCTTTAATGTTTTTCTCCCCCGTGACTGGATTCTAAAGCCATAAGAACAGAGACAATGTCTGCTTTGTTCGCCTGGGTATACCCACTGCTCAGTATCCTGAATGGCACATAGACGCAGTAGGTACTCGGTCAACATTTGTAGAAGCTGGAAGGTGAGTCGCTAAATTAAACATCCAGTTTGTGGCTGGTCTTGATTATGTAGTTGAGAGTAATGTTATTCTGAATTATGATGCTGCTTTTTCCTGTGTGAACTTTAATATGTCTACCAAGTTGGAACTGCCTTATAATTTTATTTTGAAGATAGAAATTATATGTTAGTATAAAGAGAAATGAAGGTGAGTAACTGTGGTAAAATAAAAAAAGCCGAAGTATAAAGTAAATGAACGGGATATTGTAACATTTATAAAGGTCCTTTTTAAAATCAATTGGCTTTGATGTTTCCATAAGAAAAGTTTTCTGCCAAAAAAGACAAGCAGAGTTAGATGTGTCTTTCTCACTCCCTGAAGACTCACATGGTTCTCTCATTTGCTCCTCCATGAGTCCTATTAGTTTTGTAAAGATTGGATGGGTTTTGTTTTGTTTTGTTTTGTTTTGTTTTACCAGATTTAGAGTGGGGCTCTCTCGCAGCCCTGCTGATTTCTTTGGCAACACTTTCTCCTGTCTTTGGAAGAGAATCTTTTCAGTTGTGCTGATGATCAAAAGTCATTTCTAAACATAGATTGCTTTCCCTTCACTGACATAAGTGTAGCTGTTGAGAGTTAAAGCAGGGGTTTTGCACTGCAAGAAGAGAAACCGAAGTTAGGAGGAGATCAAGTATTAGATTCTGTATGCCGGATTCGAATTTTATTATCTTACTCATTGTATAAATGACTTTATCATCTGAATATGTGTCCATGTTGCCTATTCAATGAACGTCCAGCATCAGCTAAGTAGACGGTGTAAGTTGTTCTCAGGACTTACTGTGTCCACTCAGTTAAGAAGGTACTTCTTCATGAGCTGCACATAGATATGCAGAAGTCTGGGTCTGTTTGTAGTAGGAAGATACCCAGACTGGTTAAAAGGATATGTGGATAGGAACTGCAGGCCTATCCAGTGTCCAGTCAGTCCTAATACGAGCAGGAACCCCCTACCATATGGGTTGTGCAACTGAGTCTTACTACTAATATATATGGCAGTTTGTGTCCAGAAGATGAATATATGTGAGTTCTAACATTTCCCACACCCTACTATTTTGGTTCAATTTTGGGGACTGGTCTTTTGACTCATTTTCCCTGCCTCTTTTCTCTTGGTGCTGAAGTCCTTCCCTGTACCTGAAGCCTAGGGACATGGGGACTGACTCCCTACTAAGCTCTCAGTTCCATTGTCTCCTGGCTGGGTAGAAGCCTGAATCTGCCTCTAGATCCCTCAGCTTCTGCCTAGGTCTTGCCTCTAATGCAAAGATTGCTCTGACCCATCGTGACATCAGCACCAACTTCTTAGCTTAGACCAGTATCAGCAGCTTGGAATTCCTCAGGTACTGTCCCCACCCTGGACTGCCCTGCTGGATGTTACCTATGTTGATACTTTTGAAATTTGTGTCCTTAGCCCAACATGGAGCACAATAGCACCTAGTAGCCTCTGATGGCCCTAGCCTCTTTCTCCAGATGACTTCTCTGCTTCTCTTGCCCATTCTCTTTGTGGTTAACTTTGGGTTCCATCTCATATGCCATCTCATAATGTGACAACTGACACCTCTCAGGGGTAAAAGGCACAAGAAAGAGAGGCTAGGAATCCTCATGTTTGTGTTAGGGCTTGAGGCCTTAAGAATCCCAGGAGATATTCCCCTTTGTTTTCTTGCTTTCCTGTTTTCCTTTGTTTTCTTGGTGGCTCCCCAAGAAACCTTTGTGGGAATAAGAGGAACTTCTGCATTTCTCAAGGTTTAAAGGGATGGAGTCAACTCTGTGTTGTTTACTGAAGACATTCCTGCTTAATGCTAGCACCACTTTAAAGAATTAATGATTCAGTTATGAATACATAGCTTGTCTTTGCAACACAGCTACCCTGCAGTATCCACTCTCTGGTCGCCGTGCTGCCCTGCCTGGCTTTCTCCTGCTATGTGGCACATAGCCTGTTTAATAGCACATCATAGCTAGAAGGGGCCATAGAGAAGCCTTTGTCCAATACTCTCATTGCTTACATTTTGTATTTTAGGGAATTTAGGCCTGGAATGTGAGTTGTAGAAGCTTTCATTGTAATTAGAAATTATGATTCCACTTCCACAATGATACATGTCTTTCATATTTAGCATGCTATAATGTTCACTTTACACGAATTTTATCTGAATTTGTATCATAAAAGAAAACATCTCTATCTAAATTGTCAGGATCCATCTTGCTATTCAAACATAAAATAAAGGATGATCAGGCTCGAATGATGACTAGAGTCAGGTCTGGCTGCAAACCCTGGCTAGGCCCACTGACTTTCATGTGATTTTAAGCAAGAATCCATCTGATGTTACTTCTCTTTGGCAAACAGTTTATATCATTTTTCAGTATAGTTGTACAGGCTGTTTGAGAGAAGGCATTGTAAATACCCAAACCTTTTCTGGGCAACTTACCCAAGAATGTACTTCCCTTGCCTTACTGGCAGAAGGGCCAGTTGGTGAATATGCATTTATATTTTTCTAATATCCTAATGTTAGTAATAAAAAGATAACATAAAACTTGGCATTGGATAATGTCTGAGAGCTTCTCCTAAGACCTTATAGCTATACTTATCATCTAACTATTATAAAAGACTGTCTTCTGTCATTTATCTTTTCATTTTTATTCACTTCTTTTTCTCTTTGTCAATGCACTGTATTATGAAACACCTTCTCCCCTAAATGCCTTGGAGAGTCTCTCCTATTCTTTTCTAAAAAATTTCTTTGACTCATAGATTTACAACACATCATTTATGGTTCCTCTTTCTTCTGTGCTGCCTGGGAAATGCTCTTTCAGTCCAGAAGGAAGCAGTTGCAATACAGTAACTGAATAATGAGAGGCCGCTGATGTTGCTAACAGAGTGGTCGTGAATCCAGCTGCCTGGGCATATCTCCATGTGCCTGGTGATGTGGGTCTGTGGGTCTCCAAGTACAGGGCTATGAGACTGTGCTTATTTGGGCTTAGGTACACAAACCATATAAAATTTAGCCAGCAGTTTGATGTTAGAATGAATGAATATATATATATATATATATATATATATATATATATATATTCATATTCTATTACATGTTCTATTATGTAATGTACTTATTATATATACATATATATACATGTGTGTGTATATATATATATATATATATGTGTGTGTGTGTGTGTGTGTATATATATACACAATCCCTAATTTATACACACATTACTCAAGAGCATATAAACAGTACCTTGAAGAACTCTAAATGGACTTGGATTTGTTATGTTGTCTAGTGATCTATAACTGAACTCTGGGGACATCCTTATTGTCTACAGGTATGGGGACAAGAAGGATGAAAAAAAAGGAGAATATGTTTTGTCCTTTTCCATCTGAAGTTTGATAACCACGAGAGGTACATAGCTAGTTGATTTAAGTGGTTATAGTGGTAATGAGGCCCATCTCTCAGATTTGATCCCTAGGCCAACTAAATATATTGATTTTTATTCAGAATGAGTCAGGCAAGAGAAGATACATCTTATTCTTGCTAAGAAAAAACTGTAAGGGCAGTAAACCATGTAGTGTTTTATGTCCTTTATATGTGGGGGCATATTATTATTCTTATCCCCTATGTTCATGTTGTTAAAGTAATATGAAAAAAAAATTAAATTATAAAAGTGGTGGGTAGAAAAAGAAGAAAAATATGTAAGACTTCAGAACACATTTTATGTTTTGAGTTTGTAATTGTGGGTTAAAAAAATTCCTTAGCTATGAAAAGTGAGTCTGTTTTAAATAGTCTAATTAGGCAATCAGTTGTGTTGCTTATCTGCATTCACAAAGAGCAAATGGAAAACCGGAAGTGATTACATGTTGCTTAATTAGTCCAATTCAACACCTGCTTAAGACTTTCTGGCTCAGCAAAGTCTTGGCTCCTCAAAATCACCAGCACATTGCTAAAAATATAATTTTTTGAAAGGTAAATATTTAATTTAAAAACTATTGAGGGGCGCCTGGGTGGCTCAGTCGGTTGAGCATCGGACTTCGGCTCAGGTCATGATCTCGTGGTCTGTGAGTTCCAGCCCAGCATCGGGCTCTGTGCTGACAGCTCAGAGCCTGGAGTCTGCTTCCCTTTCTGTGTCTCCCTCTCTCTCTGCCCCTCCCCCGCTCATGCTCAGTCTCTCTCTTTCTCTCTCTCTCTCTGTCTGTCAAAAATAAACATTAAAAAAAAAAAAACTATTGAACTATTTCCTATACTGTATGAAAAAGTAAAGAGAAATGTGAACTATGCTTTCTTAAAATGAAAAAATCAGACAGAAATTAAGTCATTTAATGGTATTCTGCAGGTATATTCAGTTTGGAAGTTTATGAAAACATATTATGAGAAAAAAAGGGGAATAGCTAAAGAAAATTATAAGAAATTTCATAAACTACTTCAGTAAAAGACTGGAGTTGTCACCTGGGGATCAACATTAATATTAAATTAATATTCGTCCATTTATTTAGTCTATCTCAGTGGATACAGGGAATACATTTCAAATATTTATATATAAAGCTCATCATGAACTACAAGTTAAAAACTTTAATTTATTAGCATATAGAATGTAAGAGTTTAAAAATAACTTAGGGATAATTTTTCATTTAGAGCTGAAAAAAAGAGTTCCAAAGAAATTAATTGACCTCATTATTACAAACTAATAAGTGATTGGTCTGGGCTCAAGTTCAAGTAGTCTGACCTCATATCCGAGACTTTCCCATCGTGGTTGTGTTTTCACTATTTTTTTTTTTTTTTTTTGGAGCATCTCCTTTGTTACTGAGATAAGTGCCTTAAATAAGTATCATATGTAAATCTCACCACATTCCTATGAGGTGTATATTATTACCTTCAATTTTAAAAATAGGAAGCAGAGTCTCTGATTTAGTGATTTCTCACCCAAAGGAATGGCAGTCTCCAAAACCTGTATTCTTTCCACTGCCTCATGCCGCTGCCTTTGATGACATTTCATTCTGCAGTATTGCTTTAGTACTGATCATCTAGACCCCATTCTGCAATTTCAAAAATGCTAATACACTTTTTAAAGAGAAATAGTATTCTGAATTAGAAAATGAGCTCCTTTCTTTCTTGTAAATTGCCCAAATAAAGGTTTACAAGAAGAATCTTGACAGGATAATTACATCCTGCTCATTTTCCCCTTTATTTAATCTACAAGTCCCTAGAACCTTGAAGTCTTTTAGAAGTGATGCTTCAGAACTGCAGCTAGACAGTGTAGCAGTGCATTCAGGTGGAAGGCTGGCATTCTATCCATAGAGACAGGACCCTACAGGAAAATGTCAGTGTGGCTCTTTTTCAAATCATTGGCATTGTACCAGTGATTTTTAGTTTAATGGGAGAATAATAATATATACTTACATGATAAAATTAGAAAATGTCATTAGATGATATAATTATTTCTTTGAAAAAGAAGGGAACATTTTCAAAAAGGGGATGCCATGCATACCACAATGAAATTGTATGGCAACATTTATTTTCTAGGTATAAAAGACAGTTGATTTTGCTTTTAGAATTTTATACTGTATATAAAATGAGGCAGATATGTGTTGAACATTATTTTAGGGGAATAACTGCCAATGTCAGACAAATTAAAATGAGAATTCTTCTTCTTCATTGGGCTTTATGACCTCTGGCAGGCAAATTTCTCAGTGCTTCAGTGTCCTTTTCTGCATAATAAAGATGCTACTTTCATTTCCTCATTTTCATGGACATATTCTATGTGTGTAAAAAGCTGGGCATATCTAGAGAGCACTTGTTTGGGGTTCTGTTAAGGAAAGAACAAGGTGGCATTATTAATCATGATTTGTTTTGATTCTAGAAACTAATCAACTATAAAAAATGAGATTTTGGTGGGATTATTTTGCTTTTTGTTTTTGGAAGAAGCTGTTTTAAAATATGCTAGTGGGGCAACATTATTTCCGTAGAACTCAGAAGGTTTTGTAGTAAATGTATTATCCCCCAGGGGCTTGCGTGTATCAATCACTTTATATGAGACTACTAATGTTGGTTCTGTTCCAAGAAAAACTAATGGCTTATGTATTTTTTTCATTTTAGTGTTAATTCCAAATATTATATTTTTTAGTTTACCAAGAATGTTTATCAGTAGTTACAAAAGATAGCTTGAAATTTACATTTTAAATATATCAAAGTTACCAGGATCTAGAATTTGATACAGTATTTTTAAAACATATGTCACATGACAAAACTATAAAAATCAAGGTAGCATGGTAGGAATCGTAGCCTACATTTTATTTTCTGTGTGTGTGTGTGTGTGTGTGTGTGTGTGCATGCAGGAAAAAAGAATGCAGAGGGGTGAGAGAGAAAGAACGGATAAATTTAATGGCTATTACAAAAAGTTTGAGGAAATGTACAAATCATTTTTATTTCATAAGATGAGTTTATATCCCTACTTTCTTGCTGGAGAAATTTATTTAAACACATTTAAAGTATTAAGTAAAAATAAAGAAATTAATACTATGTATGTTTGCTTCTGAATAGCCTGATCATATGATTCTCTTCTTTTTTATTGTTAACTGAATATCATTATAATTTATGCTAAAATCTCCTGGTCTATGTTAGAATTTGGGTTTTTCATTTTTTTAGTTTACTGCAAGATTTCTTTGTTTTTGCATTATTAATTTTGAAAGTTGCTTCCGGGACAACTATTAAGGTTAGCATATGAAATAAGAAGAGACAGAGTATGTTGATAGAGTAATCAAATCACCTGTGTTGCAACTTTGATTTCACTGATGCTCTTAGACTTCCTCATTAGAAGTGTTGAGTCCAGGAATCCTGTTATCTTTTTTGTCATCTCCAGTATTTTCTGTGCGTGGTTAATCTATTTCTGAATAACTTTTTCTGATTTCTCAAACTCATTACTGTGTTTTTCTGTACTGAGTATTCAAGCTGATTGACACTCCCCCCAAATGTCCAGAGTGTTGATTCAGTGACAGTGACAGGTGTAGTAGCTTGTGTCTAACCATCAGACCTATCTGTGCGGTGGTGTTTTGTGTTCAGATGTACAGTGGGTTTTGCTTATCATTTGGTCTAAAGGAAAGAGATAATTTAAGATGCTTGTGAGCGACAGAAGAAGATGCATCTTGGCGGGAGCTTGGTGCAAATTTTAGTAGGTAGAAAATCTGGCTGACAGTGAGGTGCACTGGGGCAAGAGGTACTGAAGAAAATATCCTGACATTTGGGATATCTTCAAGCAAATGGACAGTACTTCCTTAAAGTGCTTTCAAATTGAAAAGTAGGAGGGCAAATATTTGTCTTATAACTTTGTTCCAGTTATTCACCACCAAATGTAGTTTACTTCTTTAAGAGCTAAACAAAATATTCAGATGAAGTTCTCACAGGTAACAGATATCATACCTGCCTCCTCCTTAAATCATGTAAGAGTAAAGTTGACAAGGAGCATTTAATGAGAGTCTTTGTAGACACAGTGGGTTACAAAACTAATGATTATATGTACCTATATCTATAGACTTATTTAATGATATCTGTGCTAATGTCACAGTTTATTAAAGGCATTAATTGGCTTCCTTGAAATTTCATATTTAATAATTCTTTGATTCACTCAAGTTGGATCTTAACCTGAGAAAAACTTTGAGCACTGACTTGAAAAACTTTACATATGTGATTTTAATGTCTGTGCTGTTTTCTGCTATGAGAAATATACCATTGAGAGTCAATTTAGTTATTCCTAGGTCATTGAAATGTTTTGAAGAATGGCTTCTCAGAACTGTAGAAGAAAAAGAACTTGGCTCTTTTAATTAAGTAATCAATTAATTAATTACTTAATTTTTTTTGATAAAGAGAGTCGGGGAGGGGCAGAGAATCTCAAGCAGGCTCAATGCTCAGTGTAGACCATGTGAGATCAGGACCTGAGCCGAAATCAAAAGTTGGATGTTAACTGACTAAGCCAAACTTTCTCGTATGGAAAATGGGAACTTGTATCCCACAATTCAAAGAAAGAAGTATGTAAAAAAACTTCATGAAAAGCATAAGACTGAAACCTAAAGTTTTATCTACAAAATGTTTAAGCAGAAATGTTGTAACAGTATCCAAAAACAGTATACACACACACACACACACACACACACACACATTTGTATGTGTATGTGTCTGTGTGTATGTATATATTTATAGTGTATGTTATTTATTTTTCTAAATAAATGTGCATTCCTAAACTAATATAATACATGTATTATAAAATATACATAACCAGATTTTTTTAAAATAACGATGTAAACTTGTAAAAACAACATTTTATTTTAACTATAAATAATATGGTGTTATAGTTAGTATTAGCTGCTGTAACAGATCAACCTTAAAAAATCTCAGAGGCTAAATGTAATAGAAGTTTTCATCTCATTACATAAGACCCAACGGATCTTTCTGTTCCATGGGTCTCTCTCCTCCAAGGGCAAACTTACATTCCTTGGTTCCTCCCATCTTGTGGCTTTATCCTTCTTCAAAACCTGGTTTGAACATTGTCGACTGGGGGAATAAACCTGGAGGAGGATTTTAGCAGAGCAGACTGAGAAGAGCACACACCACTGATTCTCACATTCTTTTGTCTAGAATTCAACTGACCACATCAAATCCAAGGGAAGCTGTGAAACAGTGTCATCTTGTGACCAGAGAAGAGAGAAATAGGTTTGGAAGCACCTATCAGTCTTCTCCATTAACAATGATAAAAATAATATATAAATCATATTATTTCTCACTAAAAATACATATATAATATATAATCAAAATGGCTAAATATACTGTAAGCTTAACTTTTTAAAAAAGTTTTGCAAATCACATTTGCTTTAGACCATCATTAGCTAATATCTCAAGGAAACTGGGATGAGATTCATCATTAGCAATGACAGATGTAAATGCATATGATTTAACTTGCAGCTCTGATGTGATAGTCTTTTCCTCAGGCTCATATGTAGCTGACAGAAATCTAGTATTAAGAGTAGGGGGAGGGTCAGCTCTTTATTTTCTTATAATTCACTCATGCTTGCATTTTTAGTACTATCTCAAGCTCTGGTTTCTTTGTAAGAGTCTTTGTAAGTCTCTGGTGCATTTTGTGTGTGTGTGTGTGTGTGTGTGCACGCACACACACACACATGTGTGTTTGAAAATCAGTTAATACAATCCTCAAATCTCACCAGGTTTACATTAAAATGAAAGGCTACCTGGGGCGCCTGGGTGGCTCGGTCGGTTAAGCGTCCGACTTCGGCTCAGGTCATGATCTCACGGTCTGTGAGTTCGAGCCCCGCGTCGGGCTCTGTGCTGACAGCTCAGAACCTGGAGCCTGTTTCAGATTCTGTGTCTCCCTCTCTCTCTGCCCCTCCCCTGTTCATGCTCTGTCTCTCTCGGTCTCAAAAATAAATAAATGTTAAAAAAAAATGAAAGGCTACTAATACCAATTCCTTGGATTTGTGAACCCCTATCCTTCCCTCAAGATAACCCATTTATCAAACGTGGCTCAAGACCATCTGATGTATGGATGGGTAGCGGTGCTAGTGTAAGTCCTTATACGAAACATTAATCTGGCTTCATTTTGAAGGAAAAATATGATAAAAACAGAGAGGAAGGGAAGCCATAAAATACTCTTAAGTACAGAGAACAAGCTGAGGGTGCTGGAGGGAGGTAGCTGGGGGGGGGGGATGGGTTAAATGGCTGATGAGCCTCCTTAAGGAGGGCACTTTTCCCGATGAACCCTTTTCCCGGTGTCATTTGTAAGAGATGAATCACTGGGTTCTACTCCTGAAGCCAAGACTACACTGTATGCTAACTAACTTGAATTTAAATAAAAAAATATTTTTAGACAAAAAACAATATAGAGTCCTGATAGTTTTCTTGCATCCCACTTTTTGTCCATCATTCCCTATAGACTGTGGACATTGTTGGAGTTTACTAATCTTAAAGAAAGAAAATATGGAATCAAATGTCTTTGTCAATCAAAGACTGTAGTAAAAAGACGATGGATTTAGAGGGAATGGAGGTTTTGGTCAGCTGACTCCTTTAGCTAACATACTGTTGACTGAAAAATATTTTTTGTCTATTGTCGTTTCAGATGTGTTTCTACTCCGTCTTGGAACAGTCTAGTTTCATTTTGTTTCATTTTATTTTAACCTTTGCAAATGCAAAGTAATGAATCATGGACATAGTTTAGTCATTCTTTTATTTTTGGTGACATTCAAAACAGCATGGGATTTCCTCAGATGGATAACGATAGTTAAAACATTTAGGACTTTTAAAAACAGAAATGCCTTCTTACTCAAAATCCCCAACTCTGATGCTCTTTCAGTGAATGTCTGGCATTGTTTCAGTGCCTTAATTTTGAGCTTCGTTTTTCATTGGCTGTAAATAGACACTGAAAGTTTTGCAGTATCTAGGAGTAGATCCTTTAAATAATTTTGTATCTTGTGATTATTTGCTTTATCATATTTTATCAAATCAAAGATACCATTAATTAAAAGATATATATTTAAGTGCTTCTAAGAAAAGAAATAAAATACTATCAATATGTCTTTTAAAGTGACATAGATTGTAGGACTCATCCTTGTTTCTGATATTGTAAAAGTGTGGGAAAACAGGCATATTTAGAATCAACAGAATGCAATATTTAAGCAAAGATACAAGGAGACTTCACAGGATAATAAGGTAATTGAAGGTTAATATACCTTAAAGGAAAGTGATTTTTTAAAAAAGCAATGTAGATATAAGTACAAATAAGAGCAAAGCCTCGGAATAATACAGTAATAATAATTATCAAGTCATATTTCTTCTAGCAAGGACCACAAATTTGGATTTAACTTTTTGATGCCAAAGCAAAATGGTAACATTAATTTATTATATAACTTAATGCCCATAAAATAAAGTCAAGCCAGTTTTTAAGGAGAACTGCAATATTCTTGGTACTAGAGTCATACAGAAGTTTCTGTATAGTATGGAGAATATCTTCCATCAATAACCCTGCGTACACAAAGTGAGTTCCTAAAACTCTTCATGGTAGTATTTCCCCATCGAGGTACGTGATATCACCCCAATGCAGTAAAAACAATTCTACCAGTCTCCAGTATAGTACAATTTCTCTCTTTGCTTTTCTGCTTTAATTTAGAATGGTTGTGATTTTATTATAGGTGGAGAGAGAATGGACAGAAGTTCCTTCAAGCAAACTAGATGCTATTTCTCTCAGACAAATTTTTGGAAGGCAGTGAATCTAGACCATACTCCCCAGAGGTTATGAGAAATGGAGCTCCCCTGGGCTCCTACTTAAATATGAAACAGCATGCCTTTAATAGAGAGTGGGGAAAATGTTAGTTTAACATCCTTTAAAGAAAATTGAGTTTTTCATGAAGAACATATACCAAAAGAGAAGACTACCCTATTTCATCTTGGCTTACAGACACTACTGAGATACTTCTTAGAAAAAGTTTGAATTACTTAAGTACAAGATGAATGGATGATCTAGCTAGCACTCAATTGTATTACTTTATAAATAGCAGCCACTGAAGTCTAGAAAAAAGTGTAATATAGGGATATTTTGGTTCTAAAAATACCTGACACGCTACTATAGAATGTCTGTTTTGGGGTTAATATCTGATTCTACTTTTTGGTATCACATACTTGAAAATAAAATATTGAGGAAATGTGTGCCAAAGCAACCGAGTGAGAAGGTTTGCCTTGTGATTTTATTTAAAGGTTGAAGGTGAGTCTACAAACAGTAATTTAAATGGAACACATTATATAGGCTGTCTTTATAGCAATAATTAACTAGTAGTGGTTCAGGTCTCTTTCAGAGTAAATTAATAAATTCTTATCTTCCAAGTTTAAGAATGCTTGTTTCCAGGTGTCAGTATCAGTGAATGTGTATCTGAATTCTGCATTGTCAATATCAAATAACAGTGGGGAAATTTCAAAAACAGACAATAATTCTCTATTTTACATAAATTGTTCGTGTATTGTTAAAGATTGTCATTTTGGATTCTGACTTTTGAAGCTGTGGAATTATCAATAACTGGTTTTTATGATTTAATTATATTTCTCTAAAATGGGGTTTAGAGTTGTTTTGGGGAAGAAAGACCACTTCAACAAGAAATTCTAGTGTAATAGTTTCTAAGACACGAAAATATTACTGTAGATATTACATGGCTACAATAAGTCCTATATTATCAAGGTCTTTTTCCCCAGAACTAATCTCACTTTGCTGGGCTCTCTTTCTCTCCAATGTGCATAATGTCCACATACCTTACATGTTGTGGAGATTCTGTGCTAAGAAATAACTTCTAATAGAGTATACCACAAGGTGACCATATATCTTTTCATATATTTTATAAGGAAAAGCATAAGCCATATTTAGGCTTACTCTATAATTGTTAAATTAATAATAAGCCAGGTTATGAAGGAATAATTCAGAGAAAATGCCATTTTGACTCATTAGTTGGCAGTTCTTAAAACCTGATATAAGATTTCTCTGAGAAGATTCATGTTATCAAATATATTACCATTTGCACGTTTAACTTGCTCCTATCTTTTAAAATTTTTTTTTAAATGTTTATTTATTTTTGAGAGAGAGAGAGAGAGAGAGAGAGAGAGAAAGAGAGAGAGAGAGAGAGAACGATCAGGGAAGGGACAGTGAGAGAGAGACTCACAAAATCCAAAGCAGGCTCCAGGCTCTCATCTGTCAGCAGAGCCTGAAGTGGGGCTCAAACCCACAAACCATGAGATCTTGACCTGAGCTGAAGTCAGATGCCCAACTGAGTCATCCAGTCACCCCAACTTTCTCCTATCTTAAGTTAGGTTTTTTTCTTTTAAGAATTTTTCATTTATTTTCAGTTGCTCCTGGAATAAATAATTTGTTTTTGATAATTTTGTTTTCAAACATTTTGCCTCACAAAGTTCTTGATTTTTTTAATATGAAATGTATTGTTCAAATTGGTTTCCGTACAATACCCAGTGCTCATCCCAACAGGTGCCCTCTTCAATGCCCATCACCCACTTTCCCCTCCCTCCCACACCCCATCAACCCTCAGTTTATTCTCAGTTTTTAAGAGTCTGTTATGGTTTGCCTCCTTCCCTCTCTGTAACTTTTTTTCCCCTTCCCCTCCTCCATGGTCTTCTGTTAAGTTTCTCAGGATCCACATAAGAGTGAAAACATATGGTATCTGTCTTTCTCTGTATGACTTATTTCACTTAGCATAACACTCTCCAGTTCCATCCACCTTGCTACAAAAGACCGTATTTCATTCTTTCTCATTGCCATGTAGTATTCCATTGTGTATATAAACCACAACTTCTTTATCCATTCATCAGTTGATGGTCATTTAGACTCTTTCCATAATTTGGCTATTGTTGAAACTGCTGCTATAAACATTGGGGTACAAGTGCCCCTATACTTCAGCACTCCTGTATCCCTTGGGTAAATTCCTAGCAGTGCTATTGCTGGATCATAGGGTAGATCTATTTTTAATTTTTTGAGGAACCTCCACACTGTTTTCCAGAGCAGCTGCACCATTTTGTATTCCCACCAACAGTGCAAGAGGGTTCCCGTTTCTCCACATCCTTTCCGGCATCTATAGTCTCATAGACCAATGGAATAGAATAGAGACTCCAGAATTGAACCAACAAATGTATGGCCAACTAATCTTTGACAAAGCAGAAAAGAATATCCAATGGAAAAAAGACAGTCTCTTTAACAAATGGTGCTGGGACAACTGGACAGCAACATGCAACATGCAGAATGAAGCTAGACCACTTTCTTACACCATTCACAAAAATAAACTCAAAATGGATTAAAGACCTGAATGTGAGACAGGAAACCATCAAAACCCCAGAGGAGAAAGCAGGAAAAAACCTCTCTGACCTCAGCCGCAACAATTTCTTACTTGACACATCACCAAAGGCAAGGGAATTAAAAGCAAAAATGAGGGGCGCCTGGGTGGCGCAGTCGGTTAAGCGTCCGACTTCAGCCAGGTCACGATCTCGCGGTCTGTGAGTTCGAGCCCCGCGTCAGGCTCTGGGCTGATGGCTCGGAGCCTGGAGCCTGTTTCCGATTCTGTGTCTCCCTCTCTCTCTGCCCCTCCCCCGTTCATGTTCTGCCGTTCATGTTCTGTCTCTCTCTCTCTGTCCCAACAATAAATAAAAAACGTTGAAAAAAAAAATTAAAAAAAAAAAAAGCAAAAATGAACTATTGGGAGCTAATGAAGATAAAAAGCTTCTGCACTGTAAAGGAAACAATCAGCAAAACTAAAAGGCAACTGACAAAATGGGAAAAGATATTGGCAAAGACATATTGGACAAAGGGCTAGTATTCAAAATCTATAAAGAACTCACCAAACTCCACACCTGGAAAACAAATAATCTAGTGAAGAAATGGACAGAAGACATGAATAAACACTTCTCTACGGAAGACATCCAGATGGCCAACAGGCACAGGAACAGATGCTCAACGTCACTCCTCATCAGGGAAATACGAATCAAAACCACACCGAGATATCACCTCATACCAGTCAGAGTGGCTTAAATTGATTTTTTTTAAGCTACAGTAGTCATCACAGCCCTCTTTTACTGTAGCTGAGTAATTATGACCAGTGAAGTACTCCGGAGAGATGGCAACAGTAGAATTCAGAAAGACTTACTACTCCTATCTGCAAAGTGCATGAATCCACCAAAACAATGTTCAAGTTGACATTTTTATTTCCAGCTCTTGGTTCAGTCTTATTGGTTTTCTGGAGAGTTCCAACGATTGTTTGATTCCTAGTATTCATATTTGTATAATCTTACTTTTCCAAGTTCCTTGTGCTTATGCAATAGAGATCACCTTTCAATCAAGAGTCAGTTGGTCAATTCATTGACAAGCTGTTTTTGAGGACTCGTGGTATATCATGGCAGGCAAAATAGGGGAAAGAGTTTACCTGTTGCAAGTCATTCCTTCACCTCTCACTTTTTTTTGCTTCAAATAGACTACTGTTTCTGAAAGTAAGGTCCATAATCCATATATATCATAATTTCATGTGGTGAATGCAAAATTCCCTATCCCAGACCTCCCTGAGCAGAAACACTGTAAAATCTAAACATTTGCCTTCTATCAGGCATATTGGTGATTCTTAGGCATGATCAAGTCTGAGAATTGTTGTCCTAAAATTCAGTGCTTCTCAGATTTTAATGTGCATATAAATTACTCGGGAATCTTGTTAAAATGCAGGAATGGAGGGCCTACTTTCAGGACATTGGATGATGAGCAGCCTATACGAGCCTGGCTCTCATGGTTTTATACTCAGATCATACCATCAACACATCTGGAAATAATGGTGCCCATCCACTGGCTGTTGCTAATGTTTTCCATTGGCCAGGGTCCATCGGGACCATCATTATGTCAAGGTCATAGGAGCTTTGACCACTATATCCTTATGTACCAGCTGAAGGATTTCTTCTCTCCTCTAATGAGAGGCAAGAACATTAAAGAAACATTGTAAGTAGAGCTAGAGAGAAATTGAGTTATCCTTCTAGGCTAAGGTTGAATACCCTACAGAAAGGCCTTCTGGATGTATCCAAAAGACGAGTTATAGGAATGGTGGTAGAATACCTTTCCTAACATAGGAGGGAGGGAGATGAAGATAGGTGCAGAGAGAAATAAGTTTAATGATAAGGTCCTTTTTAAAGCTACTGAAATTTGGAGAAGATTATTGCTAAGAGAATTAGCCAAGAGATATTTCCAGGAGGAAGGAAAATTAAGTCAATAGCACTAAATGTGGCAGAATGGTATGATGCAATAAAAATGATTATATTTTGGCAACTTATTGATTACCTTAGCAAGAGATCAGTTTAAGAGGACTCTGCTACAGGAGGTGTGGGAATAAAAGCAAAAGTTAGTGGGCTGAGAAATGAATGGAAAGAGAAAAACGAACACTTTAAATATATGCTCCAAAAATTGGGAGTGACTAATAAAATCTCAACTCTCTAGCTTGGCTTTCAAAGACTTTCAAAGTTTGTTCCACCACATCTGTCTAACTTTACTTCCTATATCATTCATACACAACTTTTTTTTCCCAAGGAGGACTGGTCTTTTTACTACCTTGGAAACATTCCAATTCTATATGTGTCAATATTCATGCTATTACTCCTAGTCTCTGTTGCTGGATAGAACTTTATGTTTTTTTCTTTTGTTTTATTTTCTTTTGTTTTCTTTTCTTCTGTTTTCTTCTTTCTGTTGCACAAGAAATGTACTCACAAATTGTTAGAAAGGAAAGGAGAGATTTGGGATCTTATATGACTCTTGGCTTGGATAAAGTTGGTGTGGGGATTAGAGAGAGTGCCTGGTCGGGGTAGAAGGAGGTATAACGTTTAACAGGAATTTCCATAAAATAGCCATCTCTTAAAAGATTTCCCTAGACACTTAATAGTTGGTAAGTATCAGCTACTCAAGACCTAGTTTCAGTCTGGATATCGGACAGATACCTGCAGCCTCAGAGGTCATTGGGCTTCCTCTGTGATCACCACCTTTTGACCAGAATGTGTCCCTGCTGCTTCTGACCTCTCTAAGGCATCCAGTCACAGATTCCATTACATTCTTACATTGAAACTGAATGCAGCATTGGCTTGCATTTGTCGTTTGGATACTCCCCAACTTACTGGAGTGGTAGTGGAGGCATCTGTGAGATTAAATAGTACTTGTGTTCATTAAAAACTTTCTGATTCTTGTTCTTTAGTATATATCAGTTCTTCATGAGTAAGCAATAAATTCCTTTATTCTTCTTATTTTAATCATAGAAGAATGCCATTATATGGAAACCCTAAGCCCTGCGATTTTGTTAATTACAATACATTTACAATACTTTTGTCTTCCCTTTATACTAATCTGATACAAAAAGTCCTGGCATGTTTATTCAGCTTTGAGACCCTTGAATACATCAGATGTCATAAGGCATTGCAGAATGGTAGGATAAAATCATTTGTTAACATTTCCCTAACATTGATGAATACATTTTTATATTAAGATATTTAAATAATGCAATTGAATGAAAAGATAACAGTAGGATACAAATAACACACGTGGACAATATCGAGACAAATAGAGAAAATAAATATATTTTAAGATTATTTTATTCTTTAACAGCCTCTCATTCAGTTATAAAGACTAGAAGAAACTACTGAGTTCTAAAGTTCTAAAGATAGGAGCACCTGGGTGGCTCAGTCAATTAAACTTTTGGCTCAGATCATGATCTCGCGATTTGTGAATTTGAACCCCGCATAGAGCTCTGTGCTGATAGCTTGGAGCCTGGAGCCTACTTCAGATTCTGGGTCTGCCTCTCTCTCTCTGCTCCTCCCCCACTCACGCTCTCTCTCTCTCTCTTAGAAATAAACAAACATTAAAAAAATAAAAATAAATAAAGTTCTAAAGATTTAGTGTCGAGAACAGGAATAATTTAGCCTTTAATTTTATGTGATCTTGAGGAAGTTATTTTTCCTATCATGATGCATCTCTAAGCCTAATTTCCTCATCTGTAAAATAACAGAGTAGAACCGACATAGATGGGCTTTAACTTTCACAATTTTAAGTGTAAATATATGTACAGGTCAAGAAGAATAAAAGCGTATAACATCAAGGTGAAAAACGACAGCTTCAAGTAGGAGAAAAGAAAAATGCAATAGTGTAGCGTGCCATAGATTCTTAGTGGGCAGGAGGCAGCTGCGGGGGGCGGGGGGAGGCAGTTAAGAGAGAACAGTCATCTAGTAGGAGAGTAGGACTGAATCAGAGAGTTTGCATAGTGTGGCTAGGCTGAAAATTCCCAAGAATAGTATAATCCTTAAAAGGGTAGCCTTCGCCTTCTTATGTACTGTTAGATCTAAACTACTTTTGTTGTTTCCATCCCAAACATGTGATATACTGGCCAAAAAGTGAGCAGCGAGCATCCTGCATATGCACACCCTAAATAACTTTTCTATCCAATTTAATATAAGCATTTTGACTTTCATTTGGAAAGGGAACTGAACTGAATGAAGAGGAATTGTCTTGGATTTCTGGCTGACTTACTGTATATCTGGAGTTCCACTGGTAGAATAAACTAGGAATAAATGACATCTTAACATTTTTGTTTTTCCACCCAAGAAAATGGTATGTCTCACTATTATTCAAGTTGCCTTTTATGTTCTTCACTAAAATTGTTTACCATTTTTTCCATCTACGTTTTATATTATGGTTATCTCTGATAATATCAAGTTATGATTAGGGGCTTCTGGGTGGCTCAGTAAGTTAAGCAGCCGACTTCGGCTCAGGTCATGATCTCACAACTCACATTGGGCTCTGTGCTGATAACTCAGAGCCTGGAGCCTGTTTCAGATTCTGTGTGTGTCTCTCTCTCTGCCCCTCCCCTGCTTGTGCTGTCTCTCTCTCTCAAAATAAATAAATATTTAAAAAACCAATTTATGATTATTGTGAATAGGATATTTAAAACTACATTTTTTTATTTGTTACTGCTGTAATATTAGATTTTTTTTATTGTTTATCTAGTATTTAGCCACCTTGTCCTTTGCTCTTAGAGTAATTCTAATAGTTGATCTTTTAATTCTTTTATGTTTTCTTGATATAGCCATATTATCTGTAGGTAGTAGCATAATTTAGTGTTTACCTTTCTAACATTTGTAT
Organism: Panthera uncia; assembly: GCF_023721935.1. Taxonomy (NCBI): domain Eukaryota; kingdom Metazoa; phylum Chordata; class Mammalia; order Carnivora; family Felidae; genus Panthera; species Panthera uncia. The sequence goes on from NW_026057578.1 coordinate 92,732,563, forward strand.
CTTTTCTTTTTCTTTTTTTTTTAATCCAATTTGTTGACATTGTCCTCCAATAAAACACCAAATAACAATGGGGAGAGTTGACAATTTTTCTTTACTCTAAACTAAGTTAAGACATGAGAATTTATGGAACCCATCACTTCCCCTGTATTTTTCTCTTTCATCTCATCATGGTCTTCTACTCATGAGCAAATGAAAGCTTTGGACTGAATTAATTTGCTTCATTTGAAAGTAATCGCATTTTTTCTTGGGAACTTCCTGGAAATGTTCCATGTTTCTTTTATTTACCATAGAAGTAACACTTTATACCGACTTGTTATTATGAGCATGCCTAAACTATGTTTATGCAGTAATGTATCATGCGATAACAGGAGAATTGAAATTTGTTTACCTTTATAGAGGATGAATCGATGATATAGTCATTTAGCTTTTGATAGATTCACTATCAGCCTCTGTTCCCCCAAATTGTCAATATAGCTAAAGTTAACAGCTCCTTAGCCCCTCTGTTGTTTTTAATTTGAGAAGACTAAAGACATAGATCACAAAACTCAGAATCGCATGTAAAATTAAAATAGGAGTGAGAACAGGAGGATTTTCCTCTGATAATGAGCCTCGCCTAATTCAAATTTTTGAGGTGTTTGCAGTATTTGCTCAGGGGCTTCTGTGTTTATGTCCAGTATTGACTGTTGGGGAGTTGAGGGTCCTGGAAAAGTAGCGTGTTACTGTGTTAGAGTGTATCCTTATTAAGGAGAACACTAAATAGTAACTTTTGTGACAGGCCATCTTTCCTCTGATGTTCGCCTCAGTGTGGGTGGAACTGAAAAGACTATAATGTTTTATGGGCTACGTACACATTTTAAAGCTAACTATCGTTATCTGACAGTCCTATTCTTAATGAGGTTACCTTTCTTTTTTTGTCCAGTGTTTGTACTTAAATGTCCTTATAGAGTTTCTCTTCAATTCACCATATCTAATTATTCAGCAATCTAGAGAGAGCTAAGGATGACAGTTCCCAATGCTACCTTCACCACGTCTTAAGTATTGGTTCTACTTGTTTTCATCATCTTAGCTCACATTTATTCGATACTTTTTTTTCCTTCTGGTGTTATCTCTTGCCCTATAAACTTACTGGACTTTAACTGTGACTTTGACTAATCACTTTGTTTGCTCTTGGATTTGGAGTAAAATAGCAGAAACAACAGCATTTGGAACTTTTCTCTGGTCAAGCTTTCTTTGGTTTTTTTTAAGTTTTTAAAATTTTTTTTATTATTTTTTTTTATGTTGCTAGAGAGACAGCATGAGTTGGGGAGGAGGAGAGGACCAGAGAGAGAGAGAGAGAGGGAGAGAGAATTCCAAGCAGGCTCTGCACTGTCAGCATGGAGCCCAGTGCAGGGCTTGAACCCACAAAACTGTGAGATCATGACCTGAGCCAATACCAAGAGTCGGACGCTTAACCGAGGTGCCACCCAGGTGCCTCTGGTCTAGATTTCTTGATAATCTCCAGCAAAATCTTGAATCTGCTAACCAGGGCAAATGTCAGTGAAAATAAACCACAGTGTCCACATTCTTATGAAGCTGATAAAAAATACAGAGGCCAAGATGACTCTCAACCTCACTGAACAGAATATGGAACCAGTTGTATTCATTTCACTCCAAAACTTCTCACTCTGGTAGAAAGCAAAGGATCAGAAATTTATAGGAGATAAGTTGTTTAAAAGATACTAAAAGTTTTTCTAGCAAATTAAATGGCTCTAGTAATGTGCTGAAAGAAGTTTGGCAGTTGAGATATATATATACAAATTATGATACTTAGAAAAGGAGTGATAATGAAAATCTAATTTCAAGTCTGGAGATTTTAGCTGGTTAACCAAATGTTGAGACTGAATCATTTGGTTCCCTCAGATCAAACTTACCATTTTGTTTTTATAAGATATGATCAGAAATAGCAAAGCTCTTCAAAGTCCTTGGTAAGTGACATGTAAGTAATGGGTATTGATGGCCCACCCTTTATTAACTGCTCTTTCCCTTCTGCCCTGACTTTTGGGACTCAGGACTAGCTGTTGGTTCCCTTGAGTCAGTGCTCAAAGGCAGTTGAACATTGGCTCTCCTTTTCTTGCCTCCCTGAAGCTGGTTACTCCCGTGTGCACTGTCTTCTCCATCTGTGAAAGCACAACCTTCAGTGAACTGGAAACCGAGCTACCAGAGGGTCTACTCTTCCAACTTATTCACATACTTTTTTTGTTTGTTTCTCTATGAGATAAATGGCTCTTTATTTCTATGCTAATCCATATAATTACTTCCTTTCCTTCAGTTTAGGTGATGTGCTGTGCATTCATGATTCAATAAACAAGGGGTATTTAAAAATGATGAGATGATGATATGATGCTTCTAGACAATTGTGCAGAGTAGTTTTACAGTTTTTCTTTCATATTTAAGGTGACCACCCTTGTCAACACAAGCAACAAAGGCCCATCTGGTAAAAAGAAAGGGAGGTCAAAGAAAGCCCACGTGCTGGCTGCATCTGTAGAGCAAGCCACTCAGAATTTCCTGGATAAGGGTGAACAGATTGCTAAGGAGAGTCAAGATCTCAAAGAAGAATTGGTCGCTGCTGTAGAGGACGTACGCAAACAAGGTAGGAAGACTAATATTGTTCAAGAGGGATATATATTTATGTGCAAACAATGGATTTATCTCTAGAATCAATGCATATTTGCTCAGGGGAGTGTGTTATGTGTTTCCTCAGTATCTGCGCTTGTCATTTTTTATATTTGCTGAAATTAGGTGCATAAACAAGTAGATATGTTTTCTGTTGTGGCAGCATGGCACAGCTACAAACGCTTCCTGTCTGTGTTCCTTCCAAATTTTCCAGTTGTTTTCTCTTGTCAGATGAACACAGACTCTTGTGTTAAACTTAGGCTCTAGAGAGGACAGGATGAGAAAACCTCATACATACACAGTCACTGGGAACCCTGGATTTTAAAGATGAGGGAGGAGAGATTGTAAAGCAGTGTAATAAAATTACTGTTGCTCTGTACGATTTCCAAATTTACATTTTCAGTTCACAGCTAGCTAGTTATCCATGGATCAATCAATTATATAGCTAGCTAGTTAGCTATAATGCAATTGTTTTCAGCATATTTAAATTTTTTCACTGTGGTACAAGTAACATAAAGTGTACCATTTTAACCTTTTTATAAGTGTATAGTTAGTAGTGTTAAGTATATTCACATTGTTGAGTAGCCAATCTCCAGAACTTTTTCATCTTATAACACTGAAACTCTATACCTACAAAACAACACTTCTTCATTTCCTCATTGCCCTAGCCTGTGGAAACGCGTATTCTACTTTCCTTTTCTATGAATTTAATGACTCTAGATACATTATATAAGTGGGATCATTCAGTATTTGTGTGTGTATGTGTGACTGGCTTATTTCACTTAGCATAATGTCCTCATGGTTCATCCATGTTGGAGCATGGGTCAGAATTTCCTTCATTTTTAGGATTGAAAATATTCTAGTATATGTATATAGTACATTTTCTTTATCTCTTCATCCACTGATAGACATTTGTGTTTATTTCACCTTTTGGCTATTGTGAACAATTCTGCTATGAACATGAATATACAAATATCTCTTTATTTTAGTTCTTTCGGGTATATACCTCGAGGTGGAATTATTGGATTATATGGTAATTCTATTTTTAATTTTTGGAAGAACCTCCTTACTGTTTTCCATAGCAAAGGCACTTTTTTACTTTTCTACCAACAGTGCACAAGAGTTCCAATTTATCCATATCCTTGCCAACACTTGTTTCCTTTTTTATAGTCTTCATAATGGACATGAGGTGATAGCTTATTGTGTTTTTTTAAGTTCGCTTATTTATTTTGAGAGAGACAGAGACAGTGCAAGTTGGGGAGGCGCAGACAGAGAGGGAAACAGAGAATCCCAAGCAGGCTCTGCAGTGTCGGCACAGAGTCCTACACCAGGCTCAAATTCACGAAACTGTGAGATCATGACCTGAGGCTAAATTGAGTCAGATGCTTAACTGACTGAGCCACCCAGGCACCCCTCACTGTGGTTTTGACTAGCATTTTTCTAATGACTACTTATATTGGGCATCTTTTCATATGCTTCCTGGCCATTTGTTTTTCTTTGGAGAAAGGTCTATTCATGTCCTTTGCCTATTTTAAAATCAGGTTGCATTGTTGTTGACTTGTGAGCATTCTTTATACATTTCAGATATGAACCTCTTATACAATAGTGTTTTACAAACATGTTGTCCCTTTCTGTAGGTTACCTTTTTCATTCTGTTGATTATATTCTTTGATACACAGATTTTAATTTTCATGTGTCCTATTCAGACTCTTGGGTTGAAATGCTAAGGCACTGTGAAAGCAGAACAGATTACCCCCCAGCCTGGCCTCCCTCCTGCATTTCTTACCTCAGTAAGAGCTCTACATATGTATCCAGTTACATATTGCAGAAATCTTGATATCATCATTGTTATTGCTCTCTCTTTCCAAATATAGTCTATTGCAAAGTCATATAGATTTTTAACTCGAGAATATCTCTTAAATGGACCAATCCCTCTCTTAATTATTCAAAAGCACCATGTTTTACCTGCCCCTGGGCCTTTATACATGCTGTCTTCTTTTACACAGTTACAGTTACGGATGGCTCATTCTGCACATTCCCTGTCCCAGGGAATGCTTTCCTGACACTCCTGTCTTACTTTTCTGTGGCTTTTTGCATAGGAGAGTTTAATATCTGTGGAGTAACTTGATTGATAACTTTCTACCCTGCCACACTACAAATGAATAAAGATCAAGACCAGACCATGTCTCTTTGACCGTTGCATGATCTGTGGTTCTTAGTAGTCATTAGACTTCAACAAATATTTGTTGAATAAATGAAGCAATAGAGGAATAAATGCTCTATCCCTTTTCTTCTTGTAAACCTGCCACTTTTTAAAATGCACAGATGGGTATTTAGTTCCCGGAAATACCCAACCCTCCTTCTACACCACTACCATTTCTCATGCTGCCATCTTCTTCCCCATCTTCTCCCTGCTAAAAGTTAATTTCATTTACATACACTAATGTGAATTGTTATTTAATATAAAATGTTAAATTTTACATATTTCATCTAATGTGGATGGAATATATTTATATATGTGCTTTAACAACATGAAAGCTTTCAAATTTTCAAGTGCTGTTGAAGACTAGTATTCCTTCTGAATTGCAAATGTACACTGTTTGTTTTCATGCATGTACAGCCTGGATACGTTTTTGGATTTTTTGTTTGTTTCTTTGTTTTTTGGCTTTTTTTGTTTGTTTGCTTGTTTGTTTACTTTTTTTAAGGATGATTGCCATATAATAAATTGCATGCATTTAGAGTGCACAATTGTATAAGTTTTGGCAAACGTGTATGCTGTAAAACTATTCCCACACTCAGGATAGTGAAACCTATGCCTGGTAGAAAGAGTTTTGATTGATTGGTTCCTAGGATGGTTTCTCAAAGCATTTATCTTGCATGGTGATATATTTTTCCTTTTAGATTTCTCAACAGTCTCTTAGTTTTCCCTTATTTTTTCCTTGCAATTGAGTTTTCACACATTCTGTATAAATTAATATTTCAGTTTTCTCAAAGCTTATATAAGAAATGCTATTTTTTTTGGATATGATATAATAACGAACATGGTTCTTGGCCAGCCTGTCCAAGGGATATGAGAGTGAGAACTTTTAAAGATGCTAGTTTAGGACAGCTTACAGTGGTGGATCTCACAGAGGGTATTTTAAACTTTCTGTATATTATCCATTTCTTATTATAGAAAAATTATGCCTCAGAAATGATGCCTATGTGTTAATTGTATAAAGCTCAGCTACCACATGTCCCTTCTGCTGAACAGTGTCAAATTTAAGGAAACAGTGCTATAGTCTGCAAAATAACAAACATTTTATAGTCAAAAGCTTCAGAAGTTTTCTTTTTTCTGTTTCTCTCATTATCAAATATCACTCACTGTCAAATAGACTTCAGATGCCTGTCATGTGTGAGAGATGCCTCTCATCCCTGACAATGAAGTCCTCGAGCTCTCTCCTTACATGCCTGCGCCCATGGGCTCTCCTGCCTGCTCTCTGCCCCTTCTCAGTCTTAGTGTATAATCCCTGTAGCCTATCTGGCTTTGCCCATTTTCCCGTTGTCCTTATACCCAGATTTTATTCACAAATGAGAGCCTGAGTGAATTTTCAGAGAGGGTAAGGAGATCGAGGGGAATGCTTAAGTATTAGAGGACTATTTAGTTATTGGAAACTTTGAAACATAGTATCTTTCCTTCCATCATATTCATAAATTCATAAATTATGGAAATCCTGACACTGAAAAATAATATCCTCCTCTAAAGTGGCCCTAGTGTCTATATCTGCTCACTTGTCAAATGATATGTAGTTTAGAACTAAATCTATTTGAGGTAATCTTTTACTATTGAATTGTTTTTGCTTTTTTAAATCAAATGATCAGAAGTGCTGCCACTTTCTAAAAAAAAAAAATTTCAGCATGAGTCAATGCCAAAAGTTTTAATATTGTACAACTCATTTTCAAATTTTTAATACAGAACCATTTCCTTTTTTTTTTATTTCACTACATTCATGATTGTAATCACTGTAATCTGGCAAGATTATATATGAAATTATCTACTAATGCCAGTATTGTTTCCCATGTGGCTAGACTTAGTGTTGTTTGAATTTCTTTTTATTTTTTAATTTTTTTTAATGTTTATTTTTGAGAGAGAGACAGACAGAGTGCTAGAGGGAGAGGGGCAAAGCAAGAGAGGGAGACACATAATTTGAAGCAGGCTCCAGTCTCTGAGCTGTCAGCACAGAGCCCAATGTGGGGCCTAAACCCATGAACCGTGAGATCATGACCTGAGCGGAAGATGGACCCTTAACCGACTGAACCACCCAGGTGCCCTTGAATTTCTTTATCATTTGAAAAATTAACTAGGCTTTTAATTAACTACGCTGCATGCCATAGTCTTAAAAGTACCTAGTATGAATGTGACAATGTTCTTCCCTAGAATATTCCAGTAGAAGACTTTCCTGAACTTTTAAGTTCTAACCCACAAAAAGAAGTATTTGAGTACACTTATAATAGGATTTATGTTAAAAACAAGTAACAAAAATAAAGCATCAAAATATAATAAAGGAGATAAATCGTTGTGCTCAAAATCTAGAAATCTGATATTTTAGACTTAGGTAAATATGGGATATTTGGGTGTGTGTGTGTGTGTGTGTGTGTGTGTGTGTTATCATAGCTAAAGGAATTACATATATGTATATTTTCTTCCTAAATTAAGTTTAAACTTCATCAGGATAGGAACAATGATGTGTATATATTCCTTTCTACTCCTAAAGTACCTAACATGGTCACTCTAGCACATTGCAGGTGATACTCGGGGGGAAGGAGGCTCTCATGTCAGCAAAGCAGCCTTGCAAGTCAACAGAATACCAGATGTTTGGTTAAGATACCAGATTTCTAATGTTACTTTGGCCAAAAACTATATGATTTAAGCTAAGTCAGTTAACCATTTGAAGGCTCAATTTCTCCATTTTTCAAATACAGAGAGTAATTGTTGCATTTTCCTCACTGGGTTGTTTAACATAATGAAGTCACAAAGATTTTTTAAAAAATTAAACGCTATATAGATGTCATAGCATATTTATTAATTATTTTAAAACCTTATTTATTGGGGCACCTGGGTGGTCAGTCGGTTAAATGTCAGACTTCAGCTCAGGTCATGATCTCACTGTTTGTGAGTTTGAGACCCATATCAGGCTCTGTGCTGCTAACAGCTCAGAGCCTGGGGCCTGCTTCAAATTCTGTGTCTCCCTCTCTCTCTGCCCCTCTCCTGCTCACACTCTGACTCTGTCTCTCAAAAATAAATAAGCATTTTAATTGATTAATTAATTAATTAAAGTTTATTTATTTGTTTTGAGAGAGCATGCACATGCACAGGAACAGGGGAGGGGCAGAGAAAGAGAGAGACGGAGAGAGAGAATCCCAAGCAGGCTCTGTGCTGACAGCACAGAGCCCAAAGCAGGGCTCGATCCCACTAACCACAAGACCATGACCTGAGCCGAGATCAAGAGTCATATGCTTAACTGACTGAGCCATCTAATAAATATCCACCCCTGAGTATATTTATTAATTAATTATAATTTATCAAATCAATCTGTGATACTTATGGCAATAGCTCCCCTTCCTATCACTGATGTAGCATCAGTGTAGCATCCTATCAGGATGCTGTAGAGGTGAATCAGCATCTAGTAGTCTCCCAGAAGAGGATCACGTAGCTCAGTGTGGCTTGGAGTCGGTGGTGGTTGTATGTGGTCCTAGAAAACTGTGTGATTTAATATTTGTGCAGCCAGTGAACCATATGTAGAAAAGCTCCTAATGAGGAAAGCAAAGGGAGTTATTCCAATCATGTCTTTATATTGAAGCTCTGGGCCAAAGCAAGCTTGGAACAGAGAATGCCAAAATATTTTAATGTTTACCACCAAGACCCTCCTGGACTGGAAACTCTTTCTGAACTATGGACCAGTCTGGGGTTCTTAAATTTCAGTGAATATTAATATCACCTGGGAAACTTCAAAATCTTGGTGGATAGGCCTTACTCTCATGAATTAAGTCAGAAACTGTCAAGTAGGACCCAGGCATCAAGGTTTATAAAGTTCCCCAGGTGACTAATTCACTTCTTGCCCAGTGTCTCCACTTGGATGACTCATCAACCCCTATTAGTCAGCTAGTGTTTCACATTAGATAGTGGATGGAAGTCACTCATTTTAGAAGGCCTGTGAGCTTGTAGTTTACATAGAGTTAGAGAGGTGAAATTTGCATAGGAGGAACAGCCTGATATTCTATATAAAATGATGTCTTATAATGCCTAACCTTCTATAGGCACTCAGAGAATATGCATTAAGTATGCACTAGGGAGCCAAATCTATAGGACGGTTAATATTTAAATTGCTGTTGGAAAAGAAAGCCATGAAGCCAGAATGTGCAAGAAGGAAAGTATGTTTAAGCTGAGCATGGCTTAAAAATTTGTTCATGGATAACAGAGTAAGCATTTCAGGTTTAAACAACCTGAATTTTAAAGGTGAAGAGATAAGAATGACGTTGATAATTGGGGGATGGATAGAAAAGCCCTAATTTGATGAGAAGTTTCATATTTAGGCATAGTTTAAACTATGGTAAGATGATAGGAAGGGACCACTGTGGGAAACATTTAGGAACTAGGCTGTGTATAGACAACATGTTGGAAGAAAGATTGGAAGGAAGGAAGAAAGCTAACTGATTGGTTCCTACTTATTTAAGTGATATTTTAGTGGATTATTTTAGCAACTTCATGAAAAGTTGACGAAAGCAGAGAAAGATGGGACTCAGATTGCTTAGACAGTATTACAGTATTGCAGAGAAGACAAAACAAAAATACTTTGAGGTTCTAGGATTGAAGTGGTGGCAATAAGAACAGAAATAAGAAACTAGATGTTACAAACCGTGAAAAAGAATAAAATATTTTCCATTCATTGAGAGGAAGAAAGAAGAGTCAATATTTATTTTTGGCTCTAGACAACTTATTTGGGAGACCTAAGGGGTGATAGGAATGGGGAGACAGGACTGACTTGATTTTAAACATTGATGAATGGATGAAAGGAATTGCCTAGCAGGTGGTTCATGCTTTGGGAATGGAATTTTGGAGAAACAGAGAAATTTGGACATATTTTGAGTTGATAATTGAAGCTTTCAGACACCTTTCTTTGAGTACTTGCCAATAGATATAGAGAGAAGAATAGAAGGATGTAGGCTTAGTTTTGGATGGAAGGTTCAGTTAGGATTAGAAGATAGGATAGAAATAGAGAGGAAAGGCATGCTCTGAAATGTGATCGTACAGCAAAGATAATACAGAATCCTGAAATTCAAAGGAGTAGAATCTTTTGCAAAGGAGACAGTGATCTAGACTATGGAATGCTGTTGCAGTTAAATCAAATTCTTCTGAGGTCATGGAGGATAAGTAATGAGAGCATGCCTTGGTTTTGCTAAAAGGTGTCATTAATTTCATTTAAAAGTTTATTTTCAGGAAGCTGAAGGAAGAGACTAGATGGTGAAGTATTGGATGTAGGCAAGAAAGCTCACCACACTCTTCTTTGGTCATCATTGCACTATGTACATCATTGAATTTTTGCTTCTGTGGGTAGTCTGGTACTCAGGTGAGGGACCATATGTTAGCATTATTTTGTGTATCTCTGGAGCCTGGCACAATGTCTAGCATACAGTGAGCACTTATGGTGTGATTCCAAAGATTGTCACAGTCTGGAAGGAGAAAAATAGAAGAGTGGCTGGAGAAAATATTAAGGACAAGCAAAGAATATGATTGTCTACTTCTTCCTTATTCTGTTCAGCCCAAATCAGAAGTATCATAGCATATACAAAGAGAGAGAGCCATTGGTGAGAGCAGTTGTAGATACAAGGGGGAAAGCTCAGGTTGGTTGTATGAGATAATGCAGAAGGAGCATTTCTTTATGTAGAAAATAAGGTAGAGAGGAGAGATATACCCAACAATGGGTTTTATAGAAAAGATTAGAACCAAAGTAAATTGGATGAATCTGTCTCAATTATTTTGAACAAAAGAGGAAATGGTTTTAATGGACCATGTATATCTAATATTTGATCACTGTTGTAGATTAAAAAAAATGTTTGTCTGTTACTGGCATCTGTGTGGGTCTCTCATGTTTCTAAGGGATTTATTGATTGAATACAACTGATTGTTACTACAGCTGAAAAGACCAATTTATAACAGGCATAATCGTCTAAGGATTTTTAAATTTAATTTGTTTATTTGATAAGTACTAGCATCTGCCAGCAATGGGATGTTCACATATTGCCTTTATGAATCTTCTGTGATTTGAAATACATCCAAAAACTGTGCTTTTAATGATAGGCAGTCTTCTTCATATTTGTCCACTAAGCAGCTCCATTCAATGGGTAGCACAGCAACTGATTCTATGCCATACCATTTCTATATTTCCACACCCTCTTGGGCCATGGAGCAGTTGCTTGGGTTTTCTATCTTCAGTCAACAGCATTCTCTGGTTGTCCACTTTCTAGGTGGTTACAACAAATAAAAACAATTAAGACATGACCCAACCACCAAGATACGCCAGGCTGGGATATAGATAGAGATGTATATGGCCCTCACCCAACCTTAAGAGGAATCTCATGGAGCAAAGTGACAAGAAGGTACAGATAAAAGAGGTAGCATCTTAATGGAACCATTTTTTAAATCAGACATGGTCAAACCATTCACTGCTCATGCAGGCTTTTGTTTGGATACAACCTCAACTGTTAAGTGTTATGGTGATATCACATTAATTTTTTTTACCTAATCAATATTTACTGAGTACCTGATGACCAATGGACTGAGACAGACAGAACAAGGCAGAAAAAGTAGTAAAGAGAAAGAGAAAGGTGTCCTCACATCTCTGAAGAGAGAAACCTTTTGCCTCCTGAAGACTTAGACTTTCTCTTTCCCCATTCCCTTTGTTGTTGGAGTGTGATGTCCGTGGAATGAGCTGGTTCAACAGAAACTCTAGTTGTTATCAACTGTGTGAACTCCCTACCTAAGATCTGGTCAAAGACCATTTCCCAGGCCAGAAGCTTTTACTGTCAGATAGTCCTATCCCTCTTCCTTACTTGCCCTATTAGTAGGTAAAACAACACAGTGTGGGGAGGAGCAAGGCAATGTGCTCTGTCCTGGAGCACTATTCAGAGAGGTCAGCTCTGTAAGGAGAAGGACAGCTGCGGATATTGGAAGGATTCTGCTACTCCTGAGTTTATCTTTTTTCTCAGGACAATGGTCTCCCAAATATACTTCTTCCAAGTATCCCTTGCTTTATGCCTCTATTCTTAGTACCCTGAATACTTGGTATCCTAGAGATATCAGAATTCCTTTCCTGTGCTATGTGCTGACTCTTCACTGCTGCTTGACTACCCTTGTATGAATGGTATGTTACTATGTTCTAAATGTAGGGTCCTATTGGTTATGGGGTGAGATTTCACTCCTGTATGATTGGATGGCTAGAGAAGCAGCTCTCCACTGAAATGGAGCATCTTCAGGGAAGAAGAGAATTTTAGGACAGAAATGGAGATTCAAGAGGCAAATCCTAGAGAAGAGAGGGAAAGAGCACTCATTTCTCTCTCTGGGTCTTGCTTCTTTGAGCTTGGATTTTACTGAGTGTAGATCCATGTCCTTAAAAACTAATATTATCAAGTAATGTAATAAAGTGCATGTTTATTAGATGAAACAAGGGCATACCTTGAACTTGGAATGAGAAGTGTCTCTTCAGTCTCAGACTCAGGCAAGATGAGTCATGGATCTGGTGATGGCCTGCTGTGTCCATGCACTCTTGCTGCTTACTGTCCTTTGCATGGCACCTCCTTGCCTTCTTTATAGAGGCTTCTTTCACAGGTGTTTCTCACAGTGAAGTTTACAGACCACTTGTTTTAGAATTGCCTATGGGAGGATAGGTGATGTCTATAAAAATTCAAATTCCTGAGCCTAGCCACAAACCTAGATTCAGTGCAGCAGGGGTACCATTAGAAATCTTTATTTCCAGCTAGTAGCCAATCTTATGCTTCCAAAGTTTGGGAATCACTAATGGTCTAAGCTTACTACATCTTTATACCATCTTTAATTAGTGTAAGTCTTCTTTTTTTTCTGTTGGAAAGGATGTTATCCAGGAATGAAATTAATTTTCAGAAGCTTTAATATCATAAGTGAAAAACAGATACAAGAAACCTAGAGATACATGCAATGACAAAAAAAAAAATAAAAATAGGTTTGATATGAAAAGATCATGAAGAAAAATGCATAAATATGAAAATGCTATGCAATTTAAGGTTTATCTTAATGCAAATTTTAACATTTGAAGTAGTTTTAACTGTTGCATATGTGGGCAAATAAAATGTATTTGTAGGTCAAAGTTTGCCCTACTTGAGGACCCAGGAATGTCCCATGTCAACCTGGAGCCACTTGTATGGCTGTTGTTGCAACATACTGGGAGATGAGGACAGATTATTCTTTCATATGATCCCTCTTTTTGGAGTTCTAAGCTTTTGAAAATGCTATAATCCTTCAGGAAGAATAATAAAAGCAATAGCTTCTGTTTATTTATTGCCACTCGATTTGTAAGACACGTGGTATATATTCTGTCAGCATTATTTTGTTAGTTATTTGAAGTATTATTTATCCATATTTTGTATAAGATGATATAGATCCTGAAAGATCTCCATATACATTAACTGACTAGACCAATTAATTCAACCAATTTTTACTAATACTATGTACCTCCTCTATTTTGGGGCTGGGAATATAGAATATCAAAGAAAGAAAACAGACATTCTCTGCCTATAAGAATATTACATTCTGGGGCACCTGGGTGGTTCAGTCAGTTAAGTGTCTGACTCTGGATTTCAACTCAGGTCATGATCTCATGGGTTTGTGGGAGCGAGCCCCACATCCAGCTCTGTGCTCACAGCATGGAGCTTGTCTGGGACTTGATCCCTCTCTATCTGCCCTTCCCCTGCATGCTGTTGAACTCTCTCTCTCGATCTTTCAAAATAAATACACATTTAAAAAAAAAATAGTAAGAAAGAATATTACATTCTGATATGAGACTGATAATAATTTAAAAATTAAGCAGGCTGTAGAAGTGAAATTCAAAAATTGAACAACCACTTAGCATAACACCCTCTAGTTTGATTCATGTAGTTGCAAATGGCAAGTTTTCATTCTTTTTGATTGCTGAGTAATACTCCATTGTATATATATACCACATCTTCTTTATCCATTCATCCATCAATGGACATTTGGGCTCTCTCCATACTTCAGCTATTGTCAATAGTGCTGCTATAAACATTGGGATACATGTGTCCCTTCGAAACAGCACACCTGTATCCCTTGGATAAATACCGAGTAGTGCAATTGCTGGGTCGTAGGGTAGTTCTACTTTTAATTTTTAGGAACCTCCATACTGTTTTCCAGAGTGACTGCACCAGTTTGCATTCCCACGAGGAGGTACATCTTTCTCTGCATCCTTGCCAACATCTGTTGTTGCCTGAGTTGTTAATGTTAGCCATTCTGATAGGTGTGGGGTGGTATCTCATTGTGGTTTTGATTTGTATTTCCCTGATGAGTGACGTTGAGCATTTTTTCATGTGTCAGTTGGCCATCTGGATGTCTTCTTTGGAGAAGTGTCTATTCATGTCTTTTGCCCATTTCTTCATTGGATTATTTGTTTTTTGGGTATTGAGTTTGATAAGTTCTTTATAGATTTTGGATACTAGCAGTTCTAGCAGTTTTTTGGTGGAATCTTTTGTCAAGTCATCTGCAAAAAGTGAAAGTTTGACCTCCTCCTGGCTGATTTGGATGCCTTTTATTTCTTTGTGTTGTCTGATTGCTAAGGCCAAGACTTCTAATACTATGTTGAATAACAGTGGCAAGAGTAGACATCACTGTCTTGTTCCTGACCTTAGTATGGAACTAGAGGGTATTATGCTAAGTGAAATTACTCAGTCAGAGAAAGACAAATGTCATATGACTTCACTCATATGAGGACTTTAAGATACAAAACGGATGAACATAAGGGAAGGGAAGCAAAAATAATATAAAAACAGGTAGGGGACAAAACATAAGAGATTCTTAAATATGGAGAAGAAACAGAGGGTTACTGGAGGGCTTGTAGGAAGGGGGGGTGGGCTAAATGGGTAAGGGGCCTTAAGGAATCTACTCCTGAAATCATTGTTGCACTATATGCTAACTAACTTGGATGTAAATTAACAAACAAATTAAATTTAAAAAACAATGGAACAACCAGGGACACCTGGGTGGCTCAGCTGGTTGAGCATCTGATTCTTGATTTCGGCTCAGGTCATGGTCCCACAATTTGTGGCATCAAGCCCCGTGTGGGACTCCGAGCTGACAGTGCAGCACCTACTTGGGATTCTCTTCTCCTTCTCTGCCCTTCTCCTGCTTGTACTCTCTCTCTCTCAAATAAATAAACATTTTTTAAATAAAATAAATGTACATCTATTTAATTTTTTAATTTTTTTAATTTTTTTTTTCAACGTTTTTTATTTATTTTTGGGACAGAGAGAGACAGAGCATGAACGGGGGAGGGGCAGAGAGAGAGGGAGACACAGAATCGGAAACAGGCTCCAAGCTCCGAGCCATCAGCCCAGAGCCTGACGCGGGGCTCGAACTCACGGATGGCGAGATCGTGACCTGGCTGAAGTCGGACGCTTAACCGACTGCGCCACCCAGGCGCCCCTAAATGTACATCTATTTAAAAAAAATAAAGGTTGGGACATTTGGGTGGCTCAGTTGGTTAAGCATCTGACTTCAGCTCAGGTCATGATCTTGTGGTGGTTCCTGAGTTTTGCCCCGTGTCTGAGCTGTTAGCTCAGAGCCTGGAGTCTGCTTCAGGTTCGGTGTCTCCCTCTCTTTCTGCCCCTCCCCTGCTCAGGCTCTGTCTCTCTTGCTCTCTCTCAAAAATAAATAAACATTATAAAAATAAGAGAAAATAAAAATGGAACAACCAAAAGTATGATGAATGCAAGATAAATTGACAAGTTGAGTTAAAATTTAAAACTTTTGCTCTGTGACAGACAGTGCTAATAGAATGAAGACAAGCCATAGATGGGAAGAAAATATTTGTAAGTCACGTATCTGTGAAAGGATTTGTACCCAAAAAATATGAAGAACTCTTAAAATTCAACAATAAGAAAAGGAATGACTGGATTCAAAAATGGGCAAAGACTTGAATAGAAGGTATATAGACATCGACTAAACCTATGGAAAAATTATTCAACATCATTTGTCATTAGGGAAATGCAAGTTAAAACAACAAAGAGGTTTTACTGTATATCTACTAGATTCAATAAAATCCCCCAATTGACAACACCAAATGCTGGTGAGGATGAGAAACAGCTCTTCTTTCTTCAAATGAGAAATTATACAGCCACTTTGGATGACAGTTTGGCAGTTTTTTAAATAAAATTAGGGGCACCTGGGTGGCTCAGTCGGTTAAGCGTCCAACTTCGGCTCAAGTCATGATCTCATGGTTTGTGAGTCTGAGCCCTGTGTTGGCTCTGTGCTGACAGCTCAGAGCCTGGAGCCTGCTTTGGATTCTGTGTCTGCCTCTCTCTCTGCCCCTCCCCTGCTCATGCTCTGTCTCTTTCTCTCTTTCTCAAAAATAAACATTAAAATTAAAAAAAAAATAAACAAAGAGTTATACAATATTTCAGTCTCAGTCCTTCGTGTTTACCCCACTGATATCAAAAATCATGTCTATACAAAATCACCTAACCTTATTCTATTAAAGAAAAACAATAAAACTTCTTATTTAGAATAATCTTAAATTTATAGAAAATTTGCAAAGACAGTTCAGAAAATTACCATATATCCTACATCAAGTTTCACCTGGCATTAACATGCAACATTGTTATGGTATATTTGTAACTAATGAGCCAATATTGATACATTATTAATTGAACTGAGCACAATAGGAAAAACAACGAAAAAACCACAACAGGCCATTCTGCCGATGTGCTTAGTGAAAACGGCAAGAACAAACACAGTGTGGATGTTGAAATATTCTTGTTCTTACGCTGACTTACAAAGAGTGATAAATTACACATCTTTATGAATAAAATGCAGAATCTGGTTTAGAAGATTGCCAATCCAGGACTATTTCCTTTAATACCCTTTATTGAGATCCCTATTTGTCAAGCTGAAGTAAAAGTGTTCTTGCCTTTCACAGAAAAGATTTAAAGAGGCTTACAAGGATATACAAGACATAGTAAGAAAGAAATAGAAATCCATGGAAAAGGAGAAAGAAGGACAAGGTCAGGGACCAGAGAGAAGCCAGAAAAGTGGCTAATTCACATATACATCAGTGACCAGGCATGCTGTGCTGTGTATATGTATCCAACCCAGAGTGGGCAAGGTAGCAGAAGGAGCATGAAGGGGGATGGTGAGGGGCAGTTTTGTAGTGGACCCAGAGCCAAATTCCAACTCTGCAAATTCGTATGCTGCCTGTGTTGTGTGACTTGGGCAAGTTACTTATCTGCCCTGCACCTGTGTTTGTATGAGTGAAGTGAGGCCAATCAGACATACACTTTGAGGACTGTTGTGAAGCATAGATGGTGGATGCATGTAAAGTGCTTGCACCAGACCTACCACACTCTAGGTTCTAAAAGCTTGGTGGCTAGGGGCGCCTGGGTGGCGCAGTCGGTTGAGCGTCCGACTTCAGCTCAGGTGACGATCTCGCGGTCCGTGAGTTCGAGCCCCGCGTCGGGCTCTGGGCTGATGGCTCGGAGCCTGGAGCCTGTTTCCGATTCTGTGTCTCCCTCTCTCTCTGCCCCTCCCCCGTTCATGCTCTGTCTCTCTCTGTCCCAAAAATAAATAAAAAACGTTGAAAAAAAATTTAAAAGCTTGGTGGGTATTGCCTTTACTATTGATTATTACTGTTACTGCACTAGCACTAACTGGGCAACAGACTGAGCTCTTATGCTTTCTAACTGACCAGTTGTAAATGTAAAGTATTACGATATTTTTAACCACAAAATTAAAAAAAAAAAATCAGGTGGATCACTAAATCAACTCCATTTCATTTGAACTCCAATTTGTTTTAAGGGAAATTCCTTAAACAAAACACCAAATCCCAACCGTGCACAAAAAGGAAACATTTTACATTACCACATAAAGATAAGGAAACCTGGTCATCAAGTATTTCCTCGCTGATAGCTAAGTCTGTAATTCCGTAAAAATTGCAACTGACAAACATCTTGAAAACCACGGGAGAAGATTGTCCAAGATGAAGCTGATTTACTGATACATCTCTAATTGTGAGCTATGCCAGCAACCTGATGCAACCCAGGTCATCATCATTAGCAGCAACCCCTCTAAAACTGAGACTGAGTGAGCATGGTTTTAGATCGAATTCTGCTTTTGAAAAGAAAATAAATGGGCAAGGCAAAAAGCTTGGAAAACCATGCTGAATCTTGCTAAGTGAATGCTAATATAAGGTCTCAGAGGACTGGCCCTCTGGAGTGACTTACCGGCAATATGGAAAAATCAGACCTTACAATAAATTATGGTGATGCCCTCCAAGCATTGCAAGGCCAACTAGATAGACATCTTAATCATAAGATGCTGGTAACAGACTTCATGTTAAGATAGAAAAGGGCAGATAGGAAAGGCAGGAGATGAATGACCTCTTTTTAAACCAAGAACCAATGCTTGCTGCTATATGTCTGTTCACAAGTACCCATGGGTAAACAAAAAAAAAAAAAAAAAAAGAAAAAAAAAGAAAAAGAAAAGAGTGAAGAACCACTTCTCCCAAAGTCTCCACTGGAGTTCTTGGGCCTTTCTCCACTTCGATTTTGGAGGATTCGACTTGGGTGATCATCGCACTTTGGAAGCATCAGTTTCTTCCTTTCTACTGGTACAGGCCAAACAACATGCAAACATGTCCTATGTTAAAACAACCAGAAAACTGATTCTGTCTCTTTCCCTCTGTCTCTGCCTCTCCCCCACTCTTGCTCTCTTTCTCTCTCTAAATAAATAAATAAATGAGCTTTAAAAAAATTACTTAAAAAAATAAATGGGTGCCTGGATAGTTCAGTTGATTAAGCGTCCAACTCTTGATTTCGGCTCAGGTCGTGATCTCACGGTTCGTGAGTTTGAGCCCTGCATCAGGCTCTGCACTGATGGTGCGGAGCCTGCTTGGGATTGTCTCTCCTTCTCTCTGCCCCTCCCAGGCTCTCGTGCACATGTGATCTCTAAATAAATAAATAGATAAACAAACTTAAAAACTTACTTTAAAATAAACAGAAAACCCTACCTAATGACAACCTTCCTCAAACAGCTATACCATTTTTCTGCTTCTTTTAAACAAAACTTTTCAGGGGTGCCTGGGTGGCTCAGTTGGTTAAGCGTCCGACTTTGACTCAGGTCGTGATCTCGCGGTTCGTGAGTTCGAGCTCTGCATCGGGCTCTGTGCTGACAGCTCAGAGCCTGGAACCTGCTTCAGATTCTGTGTCATCCCCCACCCTCTCTCTCTCTCTCTGCTCCTCCCCCACTCGCACTGTGTGTCTCTCTCAAAAATAAATAAACATAAAAAAATATAAGCAAAACTTTTCAAAGAATAATCCACATTCACTCCTTCAATTTTCTTACCCCAACGTTACTTCTTTCCTTTTTATTGTGCAATATAATATGTACAGAATAACATGAGGAGTAACAAGAATACCATTATGCAGATCCCTCTGCTGAAGAACTCACATATTGCCAACACAGTGGAAGCTGCTTACTCCTCAGCATCTGTATTTCCCTCCCTCCCTGCTCCCACTGTCCAACCTTGGCTAGGGAACTGTAGGCCTGAATTTGGTATCCATATTTCCCATGCATTACCCTCATCATCTTATTATGAACATGTTCAAACATACCACAAAGCAAAAACAATTTTTATATGGAATTCCTGTACCTTCAAAACCACCTGGTGTGACCATTCCCACTTTGCAATACTTGCTGTGTCACAAGAGCAGTTTCCCATGAGTTAATTTTTGGTTTGTTTGTCGTGTTTTTTTAAATGTTTATTTATTTGAGAGAGAGAGAGAGCACAAGAGCACAAGAGCACAAGTAGGGGAGGTGCAGAGAGAGAAAGGGACAGAGGATCCAAAGTGGGCTCTGCACTGACCGCAAAGAGCCCCGTGTGGGGTTCGGACTCTCCAACTGTGAGATCATGGCCTGAGCCAAAACCAAGAGTTGGATGCTTAACCAGCTGAGCTACCCAGGTGCCCCACCCCATTCATAAAACTCTCATGAGTTTATGAGAGTCATAAAACTCTCATGAGTTTTAATGTTTCTTTATTTTTGACACAGAGAGAGAGACAGAGCATGAACGGGGAAGGGGGGCGGTCAGAGAGAGGGAGACAGAATCAGAAGCAGGCTCCAGGCTCTGAGCTGTCAACACAGAGCCCCATGCAGTGCTCGAACTCACGGACTGTGAGATCATGACCTGAGTTGAGGGTGGACGCTCAACCGACTGAGCTACCCAGGTGCCGCATCGTGAGTTTTTAAAATAAATTTGCTACATATAAAATGGTCCCTTTTTCACCCATACCATTCTGGCTTTCAGGGTGACCACTCCCTGGAAACCAGTTCTGGTCTGAGTCATTGGGCTCATCTTTGGTCAAATCTGGCCATTTCTCTCCCTCTACATCTTTACTCAACCTCTCCATAGCATTACATGGAGTTGACAACTGCCCCTCACCCCTGGGTCACCCTTTTTTCTCACTTCTCTTGGCTTCTGTATTACCTCCTTTTCCTCCTACCTCTTTCTGATTACACATCTTAGAAATCTAAATATTGGAATGTCTTAGGGCTTGGGCCTGGGCTTTCTTTTCTTTTCTATCCATCATCTCACTCTGTATACCAAAGATTTAAAAATGTTTGCCTCTGGCCCTTAGATAAGTGTATGCAATTTTGCCCCTACTCAAACCAAATTATACCCTTCCTCATTTTTCTCCCATTTAGGAATGGGATTAACAACCCAGTTGCTTAAGTTAATAGCATTAATAGCATGAGATTTATACTGTATTCTTTTTTTATCCCTTATACCTAACCTCCAAAGCCACAATTTAAGTTTATCAGCTTAGCTCCAAAATATATCCTAAACTCATCCATTCTAAAGCAGTTCAGCATAATCATTAAGAGCACAGGTTATGGAATTAAATGCCCTACATTTGAAACCTGACTCCAACATATCTAACCATGTAATTTTAGATAAATCACTTAATCTCCCATAGACCTCAGGTTCATCATCTGTAAGGTGGGTATGATAATAGTACTCATTTCATGGGGTAGTTCTTAATATAGTCAAGGTATTTAAATCAGTGACTGACACATAATAAGCATTATATAAATGCTACTCTAAAACACCTGCTCAGAAAGGCCTTTCCTAACCCCTCTGTAAAGAGCAAAGTAGGAACTCTATTCTTTTTTTTTTTTTTTTATCTATAAGCCAAATGAAAGAGAACATAGATACATCTTATCAGCCAGGTTTCTCCAGAGAAAGCGAAATGATAAAAGATATGTATATATATGAAGAGATTTATTTTAAGGGATTAGTTCATGAGACTGTGGCAGGTAGCAAGTCCAAAATCTCTGGGACAAGCTGGTTGTCTGGAAACTCAGATAGAAGTTAATGCTGTGGTCTTGAGGCAGAATGTGTTTGTCTGCAGTGATTCTCAGTTTTTGCTTTGAAGGCTTTCCAAATGATTAGATGAAGCCCATTACCACATTATCCAGGGTAATCTCCTTTACTTACAGTAACTGTAGAATTTTCATCACATCTACAAAATACCTTGACAGCATACCTAGATTATGCTTGATTAAGTAACTGGGTATTGTTAGTTAATAATAATAGCCTGGCCAACTTGACACACTTAAGCTAACCATCACTTTGGATAGCAATTGATAAATTATTCTTTGTGATTTTGAAACAATTACATATAGATGAGAGTGCATATTTTCTTTTTCTGATATTGTGCGGTGTCGTTGAGCTTGCTTTTGGAAATAGGTTGCTACTTGTCACTGAATTTCTCTCGAAAAACCTTTAATCTACCAAATGGAAGTCGTGGAGTTATATAGACTCTGAAAGGGAGGTTTCTTGTAGTTCTCATTTGTATTTTTTGGAGACAGTGGAGTTTCAGTTCTGCCAAAAGCCACCTGTAACGTACTGAAAAACAGTCATTTTGTGTCAGAATTCCTGTGTGTCAAATAATAATGCCACACCCATCGAATCCATAAAAATTTAAAAATTAGATAATGCCAGAATGAAAGAATTTGAGAAAACATGCACCACTTTTTAAACTGAATGTGCAGATATTCAATTGCTTTTAAAAGCCTGAGTTTTCTTTTATGAAACTAGAAGATAAGCTCAAGAGTTGTATATTTTAAGCAAATATTTAGATAATTTTTCCACTTTTTGGTCAAATCTATGTTTTAGGTTTACATTTCTTATCATTTCTGTGTGGATGATCATAAGGATTTAACGAACTGTTGGCATGATTCATTTGAAGTCATACTTTTTAAAAATACTTTTAACAACCGAGGAATAACTCAAATTTGTTGGTGCTATTAAGCCAATCTGGCCTTCTATTTCGCCTTTCTAAAAATAATTAATGCTATGTAAATTGATGCATATAATTGAAATGATGTATTTTCAGTGTTTATACCATTTCTATTTTGTACTTTTGTGCTCTCACAGATGGAATGAAATTTGTGTTCAAGTATGATTATCTTTTTTTAAAGTATAAAAGCATTTAGGGGTGCCTGGTGACTTAGTTGGTTAAGCGTCCGACTTTGGCTCAGGTCACAATCTCACTATTTGTGGGTTCGAACCCCGCATCAGGCTCTGTGCTGACAGCTCAGAGCCTGGAGCCTGCTTCTGATTCTGTATCTCCCTCTCTCCCTGCCCCTCCCCTGCTCATACTCTCTCTCTCTTTCTCAAAAATAAATAAACATTAAAAAATTAAAATATAAAAGCATTTAATAACACTGTCTTTGTAAAAGATCTTAAAATGTGCACTATATTCGATGTTTGTTACATCCTATAATAATTATATTACAGTTAACTGATGTAGATTCATATGGGAGTATTTAGGGTATAAAAGATCAAAAGTACTGAATATTTATATCTATTAGAATATGATCTTTTAGCATAGGTAGAA
This sequence comes from Panthera uncia, assembly GCF_023721935.1. NCBI lineage: Eukaryota > Metazoa > Chordata > Mammalia > Carnivora > Felidae > Panthera > Panthera uncia. Next base: position 92,755,408 of record NW_026057578.1, read on the forward strand.
AGGAAAAGCTAATTGGTTTACATCTGATTGTGAGCTTTCTGAATTTACTGCTTTGGTAATTTCTTAAATGTCGCAACAAAAACATTGACCTATTTCTATATGGGCTTCCATTGAAATGGTAGCAGTCATCTGAAATAATGCCTAATACATTAGAAAAATGTATATTTATTTACAGAGGACAAACTGAGGGTGGAAGGGAGTGGGTGGGGAAAATGGGTGATGGGCATTGAGGAGGGCATTTGTTGGGATGAGCACTGGGTGTTGTATATAAATGGTGAATCATGGGAATCTACTCCTGATACAAAGAGCCTACTGTATACACTGTATGTTAGCTAACTTGACAATAAATTATATTTAAAGAATAATAAATAAAATTAAAAAGACAACACACATGTATAATAAAAAATAAAAAATATATATTTAGAAAATAAATGTGACTATTATAACTAATATTTCTTCCTTCCATGCCAAAAGCTCTAAATAACACAAGTGGTTGCTCTTCTCAGTATAATAATCTCCGGAGAACTCCAATGTATTTTGTTTGTTTTCCTCAAAGGAAGGGAAGCAAGATAGTTTCATTGCTAATTAAGCTGTGTTTCTCTGAGCAAGCCTATTTTTACTGATGGTCTTAAGTTCTCATATAAGAAACAAAATGTTCAAATTAGATGTTCTCTAGTATGTGATTAAAGTATATATTTTTATCTTGATTTTTTCAAAAGGAAGAGGAAGAAGAATTAAGATTGAATGTGTTCAACCCTGTGTTGTGTTTCTTAAAAAATATTCTTCCAACTTTATTGAGATATAGTTGACACATAACACTGTAGAAGTATAAAGTGTACAAAGTATTTATTGTATATATGTGTGTCTGTGTATATCTATATCTATGTCTATATCTATCTATATCTAAAACAAAATGTGTGCCACAATGAAGTTAGTTAACACATCCTTCACCTCGCATAATTACAATTTTGTTATTATTGTTGTTTTGGTGGTGAGACTATTTCAGATCTACTCTCTTAGCAACTGTCAAATATACAACACAGCAGTGTTACCTATAGCCACCATGTTGTACATGCCATCCCCAGAACTTCTCTTGTAACAGGAGGTTTGTACCCTTTAACCAGTATGTCCTCCTTTCCCTACCCCCTAGCCCCTGGCAACCATCAATCTACTTTCTGCTTCTAGGAGTTTGGCTTTTTTAGAATCTACATGTAACTAAGGTCATACACTATATTTCTTCCTCTGTCTGACATATTTCAGCTAGCATAGTGCCCTCAAGGGCCATCCGTGTTACTGCAAATGGCAAGATTTCTTTTTTTTCTTAGGGCTAAAAAATAATACACACACATACACACATACCATCTTTTCTTTATCCATTCATCCATTGATGCACACTTAGGTTTTTTCCATGCCTTAGCTATTGTGAATGGTGCTGTAATGAACATGGGAAGTACAGATATCTCAATGAGATAGTGACTTTATTTCCTATGGATAAATACCCAAAAGTGGGATTGGGGCATCTTATGGTAGTTCTAGTTTTAATTTTTTTGCGGAAACTCAGTACCGTTTTCCATAGTGGCTATACCAATTTTCATTGTGCACTGTCCACCAAGAGTGCACAAGGATTCCTTTTTCTCTGCATCATTGCCGACATTTTCTGTCTCTTATCATTTTGGTCAAAGATATCCTAACAGCTGTGAAGTGATAGCTTATTGTGGTTTTAATTTCCATTTACCTGATGATTAGTGACGTTGAGAACCTTTTCCGGTGCTTGTTGGCCATTTGTATGTCTTCTTTGGAAAAATGTCTATCCATATCCTCTGGCCATTTTTTAACTAGATTATTTGTTTTGTTTTCCATTGAGTTATAGGAATCCTTTGGATATTTTGGATATTAACTCCATATCAGATATATGGTTTGAAAATATTTTCTCCCATTTTGTAGGGTGCCTTTTCATTTTATTGATTCCCAAGAGCTTCCATTCTAATAGTGAAACCAAGAAAAGTGGGGAAAAAATGTCGAGACATAAGCATTTTCAAGAAAAACACTTCCCCCTTGTAGAAGTCCCTTTTGACTCTTATTTCAGCATTGGGAAATAGACTGTTAAGTTGTTTAGGGGTTGTAATCTGAGAGCAATTAGTTGATTTCACTTTTATTAGTTTTGTTTTTAATTCTAGATAAGATATGCTTTGCATAGAGAGTTCTGTAGTTTAAAACACAAAGATAAAAGAAGTATTACAAACAGTTTGGGGATAATTGACCTACTTCTTCCAGCTTTCTGGCAGGACCTGGCATCTCTTAATTTATATTTATACTTCATTTATAGTGTTCTCTTTTAGTTAAAATTAACATAATCACTAAAATAATTGAGAATCTTTCTACTCTGATCTTTCTACCCCCCAATTTTAGCTTTCAAGAAAAACATAAATCCTAGAACATGCAGTTGTGTGAGCTTGATAATAATGATCTTACATCTAGTTCTAATGAAGTGCGGTTACCCATAACTAGTACATCTACACAATTTTATGTTGTTAATTTTGATTCTAAATGAGTGTTTCCTACTCCAGGAGTGCCAGAGGGTTTTAGTAACACTTTCAAGGCTCGGAACAAACTGTTTTTCGGTGTTAACCATTAGTTAACTGTACCTTTAACCCAAATGCCCTATCCCAGTAATTTGGAGTTTTATTCTAATGAGTTTTCATATAGTTCAGATATATAGAAACAGTCCAATTAATTGACATCTTTGTTTTTAGACAATTATTTGGTCTTCCCCTCCTTTTCTTTTTCTTTCTTAATCAAACCTATGCCACTAATATTTTTGATCTGTTTCCTTTATGATCTTCAAATTGTATTTCTCTATAGTAAGATAAAGTTATAGGCTCAAGCCAATTCTTCTAGGTGTAAAATAAGATTGATGTTGCTGTGTTATTTCCTGGTTTTGTTGAATAATTCAAGTTTATTTTCATCTTGCACAGACCTGATATTTTTCTTTCACACAGCAGAAATTGGTTTGAATTTATTGCACACTTTGATCCCCAGCTTCTTTTCATGAAGCTTTTCCTCCTTGCCTTTTCTATCCAGAAAATAACTATTTTGGTGTTTATGACTTGTACTTTTTTTTTCGCCTTGACTATCAATATTGTCTGTTTATATCCTACCTTTCTCTTTTATTTCAAAGGACATTGCAAGGTAAAAAGTCAGTTTGCATTGGGAGTACTAAGGCACTTACTATTTCTTGTATAGTTTTCTACCATCTCTGCATACCAGTATCATTTTTCCTACTCCGTGCTATTCATCAAACTTAATATGACCTAATAATACCATCCATCTTTTTTTATAATAAAGCCACAGTCATAGAGTCATATAATTTTTGATCTGAAAAGTAATCTGAAGGTTGCATTGTTTTCTGACATTCTAAAGATGAGGAGTCTGACTTGGAGAAATTGCTCATTAAGATGTATTAGATTCCACTAACCCATTAGAGGACGTTCAGGGCTGGAACGTGGGTTTTCAGGTATGCTACTCTTCTTTCTGTGCTACTTACTACGAAGTAATCAAATTGGTATGAGTTATATTGAAAAGCTTTTGTTGCTTGTGTGGTGCTTATAATGCATTAGGGCTCATATTGAGGCAATACCCCACTCTGGCTATTTCCCTGTTCCTTTGATGAGTAGGAATAGTGAAATGGGTCAAGGACAAAATGGACAATGGCATCCTCAGTGATGCACATTACACAGGTGACTGTCCTAGTGGGCCCACGTAGACAGGACAAAGGACACTTTAATTTACACTACCAATTCCTACTCTCCAGTGAGGAAAGGGAAGTTCATTGTTATAAAAAAATTGGAGAGGAATTAATTGAACAATTTATAACAAATTTTGGTTGGTGACATTTATGAATCACTTTACATTTAATAAGCAGGGTTTCATATTAAAAACTACTGTTTTTAAATTTAAGGATAACTTGAAGATCATTTTACTTATTTAGCCATATGTTTCCAGTTATTTCAATAGGTACAGAGCTACAGGCAACATATAACTAATGAAGTATCGTTCAACCAATAGAAAATATGTTATGTGTCTGCATTAGCAATAAGTATGCAGAGAGTTACATCTGAATTGCAGCATTCACATATACATTGAAGTCTAATAATTGAAAATTTTAGGCCAAAAATACTGTTAAAAAATTATGCATCATTAGCGTTATTTAAACAACCCACAACAGAGTAAATTGATGAAGTGGGTAAAAAAACAAAAACAAAAACATAAACAAAAACAAAAAACACAGTGCTTTGTAATTAAAAAGCATAACAGTGGTTATCATTGCTGACAACATACAGTGGTAGACTCTGCTCACTAAACTATTGCAGTTTCCTCCTGGCGTATAAGTGAGCTATATTCACCACCCTCCTCTGCAGTCAACGAGGACCGTGTGATGGGCTCCAGCCAACAGAACGTTGAAAACTATGGTGTGTAACAATTCCAATCTCAGCCTCTAAAATACCCATGGCATCCTTTACCTTCTGTCTTTCCTGTTGAGTGATGAAGAGAATCCAGTGCAAGACTCTGAGGATGAAAGATGCAAGAGCCTGAGTCCTTAAATAACCAGGTCTCCCCATCTCCACATTTGTCCCTCATTGGATTGTGGCAAGAGAGTGAAATCAATTTTAATGAGTTAAATTTATGGAGGTTTCGGGTGGTTTCTTACAGCTCTCAGCCTGGATGAATTGAACATAGAAATGAAAGATTATCAAACTGCATCTCTAGGAAACAAAAATAATTCATCTGTAAGAAAGAAAACCAAGATTTGCATTCTTCAATAACTTTGAGAGCCCATCAGAAAAAGCCTTATTGGTTCTCTGGAGGCCACAGAATAGGCTTTGAGATCAGAGAGTGGTCCAGAAAAGGGAGAAAGAAGTAGCCTAGACAACTTGTTTCTGGAACTTTTGGACTAGGATCTTAATTTTTTTTTCACTTCCTCTTCCCAAGATAGGCTAACACCAGAATGTGGTCCCAGGAAGGAAGGGCATGAGCTGACCACAGAATTTGTCTAAGCCAAAGGGACAATCGAGAGGCTTACCTATGATCCATCCACCAAGCTAAGAACAGATGTGCAAAACCCGAGGTGATAACAGGGTAGTTTTGCTTGAAGGGCCTTTTGTGATAACTATGGTATACACTGGGTATATAGGTTAGAAACAGCAGGTATAATTAGGCAGTTAGGTATAGGAGTAGGAGAATTAGAAATTAAGGATCAGCCTCTTATTTTTCATTATCTTTCAACAAGAAGACTTAGGTTTTTAGTTTATCTTCAAAAACATTTGTGCACAATGTGGTTAAGATGAAATGGGGTAATGTACATGAAAGTACCTAGCTCAGTGTTTGTCTCATAAACATTTTTTGATCATTTGTTAAAATGATTATCCTCTTTAACAATTATAGGAGAAGAAAAGACTCTGCTTTATTTGTTAGACATTTTTGGAGATATGAATCACTAATACATTTTCTCCCAAACCATTTAAATTAGCTGTATTTTCTGACTTCATATTTTCAAATATTCTTTTGCTTAAGTGGTTTTCAGACTGCATTATGTATTAAAATTGCCTGCGGAGCTTGTTACAATATAGATCTCCTAAGCACATTGTATAAGATTCTTTTGTTTGAAAGTGGGGCAGGGCTCAGCTGGTTAAACGTCCAACTCATGAGCTCAGCTCAGGTCATGATCTCATGGTTCATGAGTTCGAGTCCCGAGTTGGGCTCTGCTCTGACAGCATGGAGCCTGCTTGGAATTCTTTATCTCTCTCTCTCTGCCCCTACCCAACTCATGCTCACTTTCTCTCAAAATAAATAAATAAACCTAAAAAAAATAAAGAGACAGAGACAGGGATTGAGATGGAGAGATGGAGATCTAGCCCTGCATCCCTGCATGTACCATGCCCTTCAGAACATAACACCCATCTCCTCTGCATTAAAGGTTGTCTTTAACGGAAATAACATTTCTTCCCTCAGGTATAGGCAAAATCCTACCTAATCCTCAACATGTAGTTTAAAGGCCATCTGTAGAAAACTTTATGAATTTCTGTGATGAGATGTGATCCTTTGCTTTTTGTACAGCCTTTACATTCTATCCTGTTTGGTATTGGTGTTAACTTGAATACTTTCTCATTCTGTCCTTGTAGCTTTCCCCAGATTATAATTATTCTGAGGATGTTTGTTTGTGTACATTTTCTTTTTTTTTAAAAAATTAATGTTTATTTTTGAGAGAGAGAGAGACAGAGAGAGCGTGAGCAGGTGAGGGACAGAGAGAGAGGGAGACACAGAATCTGAAGCAGGCTCCAGGCTCTGAGCTATCAGCACAGAGCCTGAGGCAGGGCTCTAACCCATGAACTGTGATATCATGACCTGAGCCAAAGTCAGATGCTTAACAGATTGAGCCACCCAGGCACCCTATTTGTGTACATCTTCAATGCCCAGTATAGACATTGCATTTAATAGGATCTTAGTTTTTAAAGTGAATTCATTACTGGGATCTTATTCAGCCTTCTCACCTTAAAGCAGAACATAGTAGATATTCAAAACCACCTTCTGAATCAGTATGTCTGCAATACCATCACATGCCTAAAACTGTCAAATGTCAGAGAAAGTGTTGTTTCTTCAGTTTAGGGATTAATATTTGAGACAGAACATTAATGGTGTTTTCAAAAGGTTTATTAAATATGAAGCTTTATATACACAAAGGTGCTCTCTCCAGTGCGCTCGCTCTCTCTCTCTCTCTGTCTCTCTCTCTCTCTCTCTCACACACACACACACACACACACACACACACACACTGGCACTATAGCCAGTAAGAGGTCTCCTCAGGCTTTTGTGAAGCTAGAAGCAGGTTGTATGAATGTTCTTAAAGTTTCTTTCATAGGATCCTAATTTTTTTTTCACTTACAAAAATTCCAAAAGTCTTGACTTAGGTTTGTCCTGGGCCTCTTGATTATTAAAGGTGGCCTCATGTTGACACCTCAACAAGTTGAGGGCACATTTGATCTTGAAGCAAGGAGAGTCCTTTAATCAATGAATTTCCCTTGGGCCAGATGGTTACCATCCCCAAAGGACTAACATGCTCAAAGCTGGATGGCTCTGCGAGCCACTTCCGGTTTTGTTGAAGTGAAACCCTCCATAGGTCAATTGATATTTTGAAATTGTGGTTGTTTTAACAATGGGGTCTTCAGCCAGATCAAGTCTCTAGACCTCCTGAATTATATATACCTGTTTAAGATTCTTTTCACACTACTTTTTTAAATTTAGCTATCAATGGAGATTAACACCCCAGCCCTATCATTATGCCTATTCAGTAATTACTTGTTTTGCAATTATCCTTAAGCGTTAGTTACATTTTGAACTACTAGGTACAAGCCTCTAGAAATTCTTAGAAAAATTTAGCACATGTATTAGGAAAGTTTTTACAGAAGAAATTAAATTTGAACTGATCTGGATAATTAGGAGTTCCACAATGGAGGATATCCTGGACTGCTACCATTATTGTTATTTCCTTTGTTATCATTACATTTTTATCATATTGTTTGATTTTAAGCAGTTCTGTCCAATAAGACTGTCTGCAATAATGGAAATATTCCATATCTGTGCTAATATATTAGACACTTAGCTGCATATGGTCATTGAACAGTTAAAATGTGACAAGTGTGATGAGGAACTAAATTCTTAATTTCATTTAATTATGCTTAATTTTAAATAGTCGGTTTTTTGGACAGTATAGATCTAAAAGGTGGACAGTTTTGCCCCTTCCCTCCAGGGGGCGTTTGACAATGTCTGGAGACATTTTTGATCATCACAATTGGAGAGCTGTGCTATGATCATCTAGCAGGTAGAAATCAGGGATACTATTGAACATCCATTGTAGGATACATATTAGCACATATATGACATATCTGCAGCCTCTTACAACATACAGTGATGTGACCCCAAATGTCAATAGTTCTGAGTTTGAGAAACCCTGTCTCAATTCTAAGATTTTTTTAGAGAAGGTGACTTCCTCCTCTCAGTGCCTAACACTGTACCATATGTATGTTCTTTGCTTAATGGCCTCAAAACTGCAGAAAAATGAACTGGAATAAGAGACCAACAGGCCAACACTAATGGGAAACTTAAAGTGCCTCATTTTTAAACAAGAATATGCAGTCAAGTACTTAGGAGACATGTATGATGAAAGTAATAGTCTTTGTAAGCTTACTAAAGCAGTAAACTAAGACAAGGAAAAGATAGCAGTAAGATGCAAAGGCGTACCATTCACACTGCACACAGTGAAGCATATGCAGTGTTCTTAAAATGGCTTCATATTATTAAGGAAAATATGAATATTTAGCATTTTTAAAACATGCAACCTATGTTTAAATCTATAGAGAACAAGAAATATAAAACATTGTTCATTGCATTTCTGATTACCAAGGCAGATATATTTGCTCTTTTCTACACTCAGTTAAGTAATGTTTTCCTCATTTTATGGTGCAGAGTGGCAAGTTCTCAGGGAACAGAACAGCCTGAGTTATGACAGCTACTCACCAGCAAACCCAGTTGCAAACGCAGTTATAACTCCACAGTGGGCGAAATATATACCTAACTTGTAAACAATTGTCCTTGTTATATTTTTAGTTGAAGAAACCATTGTAGAAAGTTTAGGAGAATTACCAAGTAACACACTGATTAGTGGCAAGGCAGGAATTAGAATCCACATGGAGCTGAACAGCTAACCCCATGAAATTTCTAATCGTAACCTACTTCTTGTCATTGAAAGATAAGACTGATTTGTTTTGTTTTGTTTTTCCAAATCAAACTATCTAGTATGTGGTGAATCATGGTGGGAAAATTCGTGGGTTGTACTTATTTTTTATAAGAAATTTTTAAAGCAGTTTTAGGTTTACGACAAAATTGAGGGGAAAGTACAGACTTTTCAGTTACTTTCTGTCCTTATATACATGCATATCCTCCCCTCATGTCAACATCACTCACCAGAGTGGTACATTATTTTTACCAAAGATGAACCTACATGACACATAATAGTCACCCAAAGTCCATAGTTTATATTAGGTTTCACTCTTGGTGTTGTACATTCTTTGTGTTTGGACAAATGTATAATGATACATATCCATCATCATAATATCATACTGAGTATTTAAAGGCCCTGAAACTTCTCTATACTCTGCCTATTCATCTCTTTTCTGTACCCCCCACAACCACTTAACATTTTATTGTCTCCATAGCTTTTCCTTTTCCAGAATGTCATATAGTTGGAGTCATACAGTATGTAGACTTTGCAGGTTGATTTCTTCCATTTAAGTTAAGGTTCCTCTATGTCTTTTCATGGCTTGATGGCTCTTTTCTTTTTAGCCTAAGTGATATTCCATTGTCTGGATGTACCACAGTTTATTCATTCATTCACCTACTGAAGGAAATCTTGGTTGCTTCCAAGTTTTGTCATTTATGAGTAAACTTGCTATAAACATCTTTGTGCAAGGTATGGTGTGGATATAAGTTTTCAGATTCTGTGGGTAAATATCAAGGAGTGTGTAACTGCATTTAGTTTTAAAATTTTACCTTCTTATGCAAACTTACTCCTTCTACATGGCATCAAAATTAGAACTATACTAAAAAGTCAGAATTCATTAAGCTGGTAGAACTATAAAACATAAAAATATTATGTATTCTGGGAATTATTATCTTACTTGTTGATTCACAGTACTCTTCCAAGCTAGTATTTCTTTTTGAGCCTTTTTTTCACATAAACTAATTATGTATAATAAGAGTTTTATGACAAAAAAGTTTTATGAACATGATCGCATCCTTTTAAAAGTCCTCTGTTAGCAGAGGTAACAATTTCATGTGTTTTGTGTTATAGTGAGCTCTTGTCTGAGTTAGTAATTTTAATTTCATGGAGGGGTAGTTTGGGGTCAGAGAAGATTTGCTATAGTTTGAGGTGGTGGATTCATTTCTAACTGTTCTGTCCATTGTCCTTCCCTCCTCTCTTCCTTCCTTCTTTCCTTTCACTAATATTTATTAACTACCTATAGGATTTCAGATGCTAAGCTAAGCCCTGGGGATACAAAGGGAATAGGTAGGAGCCTTAATTAGTTTGATGTTAAAGAAACTATATTTACCAGTTCACATTATACCCTAACTCTCTTACCTGAAGAATCAAACCTTAGGTGTCTGCATTCTCACAGCTGGTTAATTGTTAATTCCTATCAAAGTGGTTTGTGTGTGTATGTGAGTGTGTGTGTGTGTGTGTGTGTGTGTGTGTGTGTGTGTGTATACATATATACATACAATATGAAGTAGTTTCTGTATATATATATATATACACATTATATATAAATATATGCTATATATACAGTATGTTGTATGAATTTATTATTTATCTATTTGTTTGGTTGTTAGGTTGCTGTAACAAAAAGATGCAAAAATTCAGTGCCCTAAACAAGGCAGCAAGATGGCTTCTTGCTTTCTCAAGTGACAGTCCAGAGGTAGATGACTGGCTGAGATCTGGTCAGCTCGTCATCCTTGGCACATGGCTTATACTTATTGATCCAAGGTGGCTGCTCCATTTTTTTTAATCAACTCTCAGCTAGTAGAATGATGTATGATAGTCAGGGGAACCCAGACCCCTTAGTCTTAGGGGCACACATCACTGCTACTCACATGCCATTGTTCAGAACTTCATCACAGGGTTATACTAATGGCAAAAGAGGCTGGGAAATGAAATCTTTGGCTGGTTGGCCATGTATCCAGGTAATATTCTCTCAAAGGAAGGAAGAGAAAAACCTATGGGCCATACCGACCAGCTGCATACCTGTTTTTGACAAACATACCTGTTTTTGATGCTTACACCTGTCACCCTGCCTTGACCGTAAGCATCATGACGACAGGGAATATTTGCTCATTTTTTGTACCCAATAAATAGTACCATGCTTGACTCATACTAGGCCATCAGTAACATAGGAATTTTATTTTAATGTTCAAAAACCTAAATGTAGCATTTATTATTATTATTTTTTTAATCTTTATATATTTCTGAGACAGAGAGACAGAGCATGAGTGGGGGAGGGGAAGAGAGAGAGGGGGGCACAGAATCTGAAGCAGGCTCCAGGCTACCAGCACAGAGCCTGACGCGGGGCTCGAACTCACAGACTGTGAGATCATGACCTGAGCCGAAGCCGGAAGCTCAACCGACTGAGCCACCCAGGCACCCCAGTAAATGTAGCATTTTTAGTTGGCCTATCAAACTTAAAGTACTATTTTAGGAACTTATTTCACTCTGTAGGAATTTTGTCTCATTTTGGGATTAGTTGCGTTTAGAGCTTGCTTGTTTGTAATTTTATTTCCCATAAGCCTTCCAACTCCATTTACTTCCAGAAAGTAAAATGGAACATTTAAAAAGGCATCCAGTAATGTGAAAACAGCCATGAAAATTAGAAGAATTGTAGTGAACAGCATCAAAGCATCAATTGAAAACCACTATTTTATAATGATCATAAACACACACACACACATACACACATCTGTGTGAGTTAAGACTTTTTAAGGTTCAGGTGACAGAATCTAGCCCAAATTAACTTAAGCAAAAGAGGAAGGTATTTTATGAATAAGAAGTAACTTAGGGCACCCACTGAGAAGCCTCAGAGAAAGCTGGAAACAAGGATTGAAATGCCATGAGTCTCTATATCTCAGCTCTGCCCCTTCCTGTGTGCCAAGCATTTTTCATGCTGGTAACCATCTTTTGTTTTTTGGCTGTAAAACACTAGATGGATACCAATCCAATATGCATTTCAACCAGAGAAAGCCATAGTTAATCCACTAGTTAGTGTGAGCTAGGAATGAATCTGAACTGCTTTCATAAAGAATATCGTGGGTAGGGGCGCCTGGGTGGCTCAGTCAGTGGAGCGTCCGACCTCAACTCAGGTCATGATCTCGCAGTTTGTGGGTTCGAGCCCCGTGTCGGGCTCTGTGCTGACAGCTCAGAGCCTGGAGCCTGCTTCGGATTCTGTGTCTCCCTGCCCCTCCCATGCTCATGCTCTATCTCTCCCTGTCTCTCAATAATAAATAAACATTAAAAAAAATTGAAAAAAAATATCGTGGGTAAAATTTCCACCCTTTTTGGTAGATTGTTTTCAAGCATGGCTGTCTCAAGTCCTCTCATGCTCCTTTGCAGGGTGCTTCCACTGCTCCTCTCTTCGGGAGCAGATAGAAGTGGTATCTATTTCTCTACCCCTTGCATCTGGACTTGCTTATGACTTGCTTTGGGTAACAGATTGTGGCATACATGTCAGAGTGAGTTTTGCACCCAGGTTTCAAGAAGCTTTGCAGCTTTTGGTACTGCACTATTGTAATGCTGACCTGAGAGAACCAAGGCATGAAGACTCCCAGGTAAAAACTAAATAGAAAAGAAGTGTAGCCATTGTAGGTGATCCTAGCCTACAGCCCAGAGCCAGTGCCAATTACTAAATGTGAATGAGCCATTTTCTGCCTTCTAGCCCAGCTCATCCTGTAGTTGGATGTGCCTATATGGTAAGTTCAAAGGACTCCTTACTTCCAAGTTATGGCAAATAATAAATGGTTTCATAGGTCCTTGAGTTTGGATGTGGTTCGTTGTTGTTGCTGTTGTTTGTTTTGTTTGTTTTGTAATACAGCAATAGGTAACTGTGACAGTTTTATTCTAGTCATTGTGTGCCAGGGATAGAGTACAGAGAAACATGGCAGCTCCGTGGATAATCACCTGTGAACAGTATTGGTTGAAGACACCATTCTTTTCTTTTGTTTGTTTGTTTGTTTGTGTTGAGAGAGAGAGAGAGAGAGAGAGAGAGAGAATGAGCCCATGTGTGAGCAGGGGACAGACAGAGAAAGAGGAAGAGAGAATTCTAAGTAAGCTCTGTACTCTACTGTCAGTGCAGAACCCAAAGCAGGGCTGAGTCCCACAAACTATGAGATCTTTGCCTGAGCTGAAATCAAGAGTCAGGCACTTAACTGTCTGAGCCACCCAGGCACCCTGAGGAAACTATTCTTTTTTTTTTTTATGTTTATTTATTTTTGAGAGAGAGAGAGAGGCAGAGTGCAAGGAGGGGTGGGACAGAGAGAGAGAGAGAGACAGACAGACAGACAGAAGTAGGCCCCAGTCTCTGAGCTGTCAGCACAGAGCCCAATGCAGGGCTCAAACCCACAAACTGTGAGATTATGACCTGAACTGAAGTCAGATGCTTAACCGACTAAGCCACCCTGGCACCCTGAAGAAACCATTCTTAAGAGAGCTTTGGGAAATGGCTCGGAGAAGAAGGCTTGGTTATAAGCAAACAAGGTAATAAGATTGAACTAAAAACTGTATATTAAATCATTGAATATCCACAAAATAGGGCTTTTAGATGATCTTTTTGGAATGCACCAAACAAAATAATATTCAATTTATGTAAACACTCCAGCCCAATATCAGGTGTTCTGAGTCTATTCTCTCCTTCATTTTCATTCTATTCACTAGTGAAGGGATAGATTCAAAAGCTTTAGTGGCATGGAGAAACATTTCCTCTTACCTTGGACATTTATCACTTTAAAAGATGAATTATTCCTATAATTCAGCTTGCATCAGGAACATTACAGGTGATGTCTATCATGAATGAATATTTTAAAGCTATCCATTTGTGATTGGACTATGCCTTTAATACTGCTGAGCTCATCTAGTTGAAGCCCTGCTTAGGGAGGGGGTAATGCTCATAGGAAAGACTTAACAATGGCAGCAGCTGCTGACAGATGGACGGTGTTGGGTTTCTGCCATTTGGTATGGTCGACAAGGCATGAATGACAGTTTAGAAAGCAGTTCTGGTAGAAGCAATGAAAGCCCTGGATCTTTTTATGTTCTGGTTTAAAGATTCTGCATTTTTATGGTGTTGTGGTTGTAGAGGATGCAGACTTTTATGTCTTTTTAAATGTTTTATTTGATCTCTATTTTAAAATGTTTCTTTTAGATATGCTACCGTATATAATGATTTATTTAGAATATTTTTCACCATCGGTATTAACATTTCTCAAGAGGTTACACGTAAGAGTATTGGAGAAAATGATCAAAGAGTATGGGAATTTAGGAGGAACTCAAATAAGCTCTAGCATTTTTAAAAATAAAAACTGAGCCCATTAAGGTACAACAGTGAAGGGGTACCTTGGTGGCTCTGCCAGTCGAGGGTCCGACTCTGGATTTCGGCTCAGGTCATGATCTCACAGTTCATGAGAGTGAGCCCTGTTTAGGGCTCCAAGATGACAGCGTGGGATTCTCTTTTTCCCTCTCTCTCTTCCTCTCTCCCTCTCTGCTCTCCGCCCTCTCTGCCCACCCCCACCCCCAGCTCTCACTCTCTCTCTCAAAATAAATAAGTCAACTTGAAAAAAAAGATACAACAGTGAAGTAGAAGGCATGTGGGAACATAGAAACTATAGGATATTTTTCATATATTTTTTAAATATTTATTTTGGAGAGAGAGAGAGAGGGAGAGAGAATACGAACAGGGAGGGGCAGAGAGAGAGGGAGACAGGGGATCCAAAGAGGGCCCTGTGCTGACAGCACAGAGCCCTATGCAGGGCTGGAACTCCCAAACCACAAGCCAGATCGTGATCTGAGTCAAAGTCTGGTGTTTAACCAACTGAGCCACCCAGGTGTCCCCATTTCTCATATTTTAAAAACAAACAGAAGTGTCATTTTCTTTTGTAAAGATTGCCTTTGAGTTTCTTGCTGATGTTACATACTACGTTTCCCCTCACCGCCTTCTAGCACTAGCCAAATGCCACTCTAGAATTGTAATGAGACCTTTACTTCTTTGTAATATTTCTGAATTTTTTAGGTAAATCTTATAAATTATCCTTCTAACTGTGAAGATTAGGAAGTACTTGAACTCTAAACTTAAACTACTCTCAAGCATTAGTAAGGGTACGAGTAAGAGAAAACTCATCAAAATGTTTATGCTGGGAGTCACTCATTAGTTACAAATAGTCAAGAGTCAAATGATTATATTCCTGTTCTGTGAGCTGCAAATTTGGATAAAGCCCAAAAAGTTTATTTGAGCAGAAAGAGAGGTGTTCAGGCACACAGTAATGAAGGCCAAAAAACTTATTGTTTAAATGGAGTTTTTAAATACTTAAAATTATCTTACCTACAACCACTGCCCTCTCTACTCAGACCCCTCCCTGACTTCATAGAACAGTTCTTGCTATTTACGAGGTTTCTTAATGGTGAGGAATGGGTTTTGTTTTATTTTGTTTTGTGTATATATGTTTGAGTTGAGTACCTAATAAATTCTGTTAATTGATTCAAGTGTTGGTAATTTTTAAAAATAAATAATGAATGGCCAAGATACAAAAATAGAAAGGTACTATGTGATTCTTCTTGCCATGATGATGTCTGGGCACCACCAAAATAATTACCATAGAAACAGTTATCTTCATTATAACAAAAGGCTTGCCAAACTTTTATATGTTGAAAAGCTACATTGAAAGCCTAAGACTCACTGAAAAGCAATCACTCAGACAATTAGGAACTATCATCAGCTCAATTGAGATAGAATCATTACCAAATATATCTGTATATCCAGGAACTTAATCCATATATCATAGAATAATTCTAAAATTCAAATGAATATCTTATCTTTTACCAGTTTGTTACTCATATTTCAAAAACAATGAAACAATGACATCACATTTCTGTGATGATATTATATATTTTTTAATTGAGGACAGATGGCTGTTCTTATATTCCACAGATAATATATTTCCCCATTATGTAGCCTAGGAGATAAAAGAATTAGCTTAATCTCCAATTCTTTTAGTTACTTGAGCCAAAGCCTCATGGAGTTTGTTAAAGAGCCCAGTCACATTGGTATAATTTCTAATTGTTTCTTTATGGAAAGCTAAGAGCATATTCTGTGAGTGGCCTTTTACAAATAATGAAAATGTTCCCTTGGAACTAGTTCACAACTTGATTTATGCAGGCTGGCCTGACTTCTAGATGGGAGACCTGCTTGAGCATCAGCTGGGGTAAATATGTCTTGTAGCCAGTGGCCCAACTTTCCAACCAGAGCTTTGTTGTTAGATACTCAAGCCACACACAAACCAGCTGATAGGGTTGGGGCGGGAGGAGATTTATCTTAATTCTAGAATAGAATTCATAAGAATCTAAAAGCAGAAACTACTTACTCTATAGCTGTGCCTCGTGGGCCCCTACCTGGAAAAAGATCTACAATAAAAGCAGTCTGTCAATAACTGAATGATTTCTCCACTATAGGAATAGCCAGTATTTACTGAGCCCTTAGCCTATGCCAGGAAATTTTTATGTGTTTGCACACATGTATGTATGTGTGTATATATACTCATGTATGAAAATGCACACACACATTAATTTCTATTCCCTACCACATTATGAGTAAGGTACTATTATTATCCATGATTCATAACGGAGAAAACTAGAGCTTGTAGGAGCAAAGTGATTTACCAAGGTCATAGTTTAATAATTACTAGGAAAAGCATTCTGAAGCAGGCAGTATGCTTCCAGGACCTCCTCACTTGATCATTACATTGTTCTATGTCCAGTAGAGAGGCTACTTCATTGTGCAGAACACCTAAGGGGTGAGCATGAAATGTAGAATTAAGACACAGCTTCCCGGTGCACCCGGGTGGTTCAATGGGTTGAGTGCCTCACATAGGCTCAGGTCATGATCTTGAAGTTACTGAGTTCAAGTCCCTGGGGCTTACTGCTGTCAGCACAGAGCCCACTTCAGATCCTTGATCTCTCTCTCTTTCTCTCTCTGCCCCTCCCCAGCTTTCTCTCTCTCTCTCTCTCTCAAAAATAAATAAACATTTAAAAAAGAGAAAGAAAGAAATCTTAAGACCCAGCTTCCCAAAAAGAAGTGTGTGTGGTGGGGGCAACAAGGGGAGGTTGTTGGTATAAGGGTCTAAACTTTCAGCTGTAAAATATGGTCTAAGGATCTAATGTAAGACGTGATAGTCAATAACACTGTATTATATCATGGAAATTTCCTGAGAGTAGAACTTAAATGTTCTCACCCCCCAAAAAAAAGATTAATATGTGAAGTGTTGGATGTGTTAACTAGTAGGAATCCCTTTAGAATGTATACAGATATCAAATCACTACAATGTGATTGTAATCACTTCTAATTTTGTCAGTTATGCTCAATAAAGTTGAGGGAAAAAAGAAGTGTGAGAATCAGTCCTTATTTTATTTAATGAGTTATCTGATAGCAAACTTATTTTTCCCATACCAAGCAGAAAATTAATGTACTCATTTTTAACCCACCATGCTTCTCCAAATGAGTTGGTGGAAAAATAACAAAAATGAAGATAGATAATTTGCAAAGAAGAAATGCCCAGGTAGCTAAAGTCTACCAGACATAAATTAATTTGTTTTTGTCCTTATTTTGCTACAGACAAGAATAAAAGGGGATGATTTTGTAAAAACCCCAATAAAGCAAATGATGTGTGATCACCAGATCTGTGTAAATCAAACAGTTGTGTCTTGTTGTTCACAGTAGCGTCATATTCATCAGTTTTATATTCCATTATATCATTTGGTGCTTTTTTCTGTATGCTTCTAGTTTTTCTCATTTAATCTCTTAATATGGTAATTATATTGCTAAAAGTCTGATGTTGAACCATATTTGAATTCCTGGGGGGATAAAACCTACTTGGTCATGATGAATAAATATTTTTAAATACTTTGAGACATTTTACTTGTTAATATTTAAAGATGTTTGTACCTATATTGATATGTAAATTAGAATAAATTTACTTTCCTGTACTTCTCTCTCTTTTTCTCTCTTTTACTGTGATTTATATCTCTCAGACAAGGGGTAGAAAAACATTTTTCTATAAAGAGCGAGAAATAATTTAAGTTTTATGGACTAAGAGGGAAAATCAAGGTTATTATATAGGTACTTATACAACCATTTTAAAAATGTAAAAAACATTCTTAGCTTGTGGGCACTATAAAACAAGTGGCTCGGGGCAGGGTGGGAGTAGTGCCTGGGTGGCTCAGTTGGTTAAGCATCTGGCTCTTGATTTCGGCTCAGGTCAAGATCCTACAGTTGTGGGATTGAGTCCCACATGGGGCTCCGTGCTGAGTGTGGAGTCTGCTTAAGATTCTCTCTCTCCCTTTCTCTCTCTCTCTCTCTCTTTCTGTCCCTCTCTTTGTCCCTCTACCCCGCTTGCTTGCTCTCTCTGTCTCTCTCTAAAACGAAACAAAACAAAAACAAGTGGCAGGCAGGATTTGGCCCATTGGGTATACTTATTCCTATTTTAGGGGACTGTCCCTAAGATATAGGGCCATTCCTTTGGTTAGAAAAATCAGTTAATTTCAGCCAGAGGCAGGCTGATGTGCCAAACTAGACATTTAGAATGGCAAGTAACCTACTCTGTGTTTATGTTGGTATGTGATGAGTGACATGGGTCTAGCCATTGTTATTAAATGGCCATTACCCCTGTAAAGTCTCCAGAGACCAGGGGATACAGCATTCCTTTTACAAAGAAGACAAGTAACCTCATTTCCTCATTCACCACATTTTGAAAAGAGAAACAGATATTTGTATGTGAAAATATATTCTTTTTCTATCTGATTGACTTGTAATTTGAAAAATATTTTCAATGGGAGAAAAGTAATCTTGAGGTTAGAGCTGTGTTTTGGGAAGAAGACCTCTCAAATGCTTTTGACACTCAATGTCAAAGAAGCCTCTTGCAGTATTCAAGGGTGACGGGCCACAGGAACTTTGCAAGGGCTCTTTGTCCCTTAGTTGTTTCTGCCAGGGAGAGGAAGTGAGGGCAGGACTGAACCTGGTAGCAGGTACCCAGGGAAAGTGTGGTGGCCCGAGACAAATATAGTGTCTGACTACAGTACATAAAAGGAGCAGATGGGCAAATGGGCATGTTTCTTTCTCTTTTCCTGCCTTCATTAATTTGACTTCAGTGTTTTCTTCTTCTTTCCCTGCTATTACCCTCTGTGAAACAAGGTGAAAAGACAGAAATTGAGGTGGAATTTTGTGTGTGTGTGACAGACAGTCCTAATGGGCCGGACTTCCTTATAATGTCCATTCTACTCATAATCACCATGGCTATCTTGTCCAGCATAGGAAATTACCAGATGGCAGTCATTCAGAGAAGCGCAGACGAAAGATGAATTTCAAAGTTCACACTGACCTGATGGATCAGTTTGACTCTTAGACATGTGACAAACTTGGGGGATTTCAAAGAACCCTGGAGAATCTCAGCAGTTTAAAATCTTATATGGGGAACACAAATCCCTCTGAGGTACTGATAAGACCTAAAGATGGCCTTCCTCACACAAACGTAAAAAAAACATAACACACTTTCAAACATATTACATACAATTTCAGGGTTTCATGGACTTCCTTTGAACTCTCATTTTTGGAACCCAGGTTGGCTATGTCTGGTCTGGTTTAATTCTCTAAATGGTCTGAGGAAGTTAAGACATGTGCCCAGGCAAGGCCTTCTCTTAGTTCAGATAGGGAGATAATGCTGTCTAATATGAGTTATTTTGAATTGCTGCACTTAGTATTAACTAGAGAAATGTTTTTTCACTTCATAAAATTCATACAACTTACACTTGCCCACATTTAAGTTTTTATTTGTATATACAACTATAATACAGATTTCAACCCACAGTTTTAGGCACCTCAGAAAGGATTTAAAGGTAGCATTTTCTCTTTTTTAAGCACCAACTTATAAAAACAACTTTTATTTTTTATTATTTTTTAGTGTTTTATTTATTTTTAAGAGACAGCAAGCAGGGGAGGGGCAGAGAGAGGGGGACAGAGGATAGGAAGTGGGCTCTTTGCTGACAGCAGGGAGCTGATGTGGAGCTTGAATTTAGGAACCCTGAGATCATGACCTGAGCCAAAGTTCAGATGCTCAACTGACTGAGCCACTAAGGCACCCCTAAAAACAATTTTTAAACAGAGAAAAATTGGGGCACCTGGGTGGCTCAGTGGGTTAAGCAGCTGACTTCAGCTCAAGTCATGATCTTGTGGTTCATTGGTTCCAGGCCTGCGTCAGGCTCTGTGCTGACAGCTCAGCCTGGAGCCTCCTTCAGATTCTGTGTCTCCCACACTTGCTCTCTCTCTGTCTCTCTCTCAAAAATAAATAAACATTTAAAAAAATTTAAACACAGAAAAGTAATAGAGATGTCCTAGAAGCTTTCGTATACATTACATTTACCAAAAGCAAGAAAAGATATGTTCATATTTGGTGACACTAATTAATGGTTTCTTAAATACAATGTAATTGATTTTTTTATATTTCACCTTTTGGGAGATCCAAAAATGCTTTATGTGTGTAAAAGTCTCTGAATTGTAGCTAAACAAAGAAAGAATAAAAGAAAGCAGCTTTCCACAGAATTCAAATTTAAGGAAAATTGGACAAATGTTGTCCATGGGCTCAAGTGCGTGCATAGGTGAAATCAGTAACAGTTCTGAAATGGCTACATTTCAAGGCAAAACAGACACTATTTAGTCTGAAATGATACATTCCCAAATTTATGATATCCAGTAGAGCTGGAAGACCCAATTTAAGCAATTTAAACGGTACAATAAGAACTGTAAAGTACTGTCTCTTCTTTCTTGTTTACTCTATCATTTTAATGGGAATCTAAAATTAATTAGAACGATGTCACCAAATTCTTTACTTTTAAAATTCCTCTATTTAAGAGGAAAAGACTTTCTTTGGGACTTATAGTGCTGCAAGTGAGAGAATAAATTATTTTCTAGTTTAGTGGCATGAAGTTTGTATTTAGCATTAGCTGCTTGCCAAATTTCTAAAGGGTATATCCTTAGAATATGTTAAAAATAATTCTCTATGCTTAAATTTACACATAAAATAAAAATTAACAAGGAACTTTTCAAAGAGGTTAGCTTAACGCCCTGTTGCTTGCCTTCCTTTAAATGTACTCGCAGCAGGAAGATTTTCTTTTTTCATGTAATTTTGCAGCAGAGGAAATTTTTTCTCTTCCCCCACAAATGCCTGGTGGTAATACTTGTCTTCCTTCACGGGCTGGATGCCTAAGCACTTAATTGTTCATTCTCTACAGAAGAATCACTTTGCCTAACAATGAAATGCAACTACCTCTAGGGTAAAATGTAGCAGCTGTTGGAAGGCATAAACTCAACTGCACACCAGTGTGGGGCCTGGCAGGAAAAATGCAAACTCAGTTGCCAGGGAGAGAAGGGATTGGTGGTCTACACCCAGTGGGTCTTCTAGCAAACCTGGCTTTGCCCCCACAGCCATTCTCACTCAGCTCAAATCACCCTGTCATAACTTCCAGTGTTTCCTTCCTCCTCTGATCTTCACAGCGTTAGTCTTTGTCTTTTCTGCCAGTTTCCCTCCCTCTTTTCCAGTTAATTCCCCTAATTGTCTGCTATTGTGTTGAGTAATTTGCGATTTCAAGTCAGCTGTCAACCAGAGTTTTCTGTTCCATCTCTGGAATTAATCTTGACATTTTGGTCCCTCTGTGCGAGGTGAGGGAAGTTCTTTAATATGCTGAGAGAAGAAAGAGGCGCTGAGGGAAACCACTGGGCTGCCTTGGGCTGGCAGCTCTGTGCGGATGGAGGCCTGGGATAGAATGTAGGCTCGCAGAGCTTTCTAGTTAATTTGATTTAGTCATACGACCTTTGTGACTCAGCCAATTGCAGGAAAAATTAGCCACACATTCCCAGGCTGGAGGCTTTTTACCAGTGTGTCCAGTTAACAGCAGTGAAATCTCTACCATGGGTAAGAATGCAGGGCTTCTCTTAAATTCACCTTTTCCAGAAAGCCCTCTTAAACCTCCTCAGTATAAATTTCTTTCTCTCTTCTCAGCACTTCTGTGAATTCTATTCTTTATACTTGGCAACTCATCACACATAACCTTGTAATCCTGTGGCATTCCTTCTATTAAACCCTGCAGGAGAATCCTGCATGTGAAGAATGGCTTACCCTCTTATCTCCTAAATTTCACTTACATCTTTTTTTTTCCACCTGCAAAAAGCTTTATTATTTCCTTTTGATCCACAGCTTGGGCAAGGGCTCCAGGGTGGTTAAAAAGCTGCCTAGTAGCTGCAGGGAGGGATTAGGCAGAAGCTCGGACACCAAGAAGATACCAGAGAGACCTTCTAAGGCTCCTAGTTGTGCTTGTGGATGAGCCTTTCAGGGAGATCCTCGCCCAGCCCACAGCCTGTGGAAGTAAGTCAGGTAGTCACCATCTTCTAGATGAGTTTCCCCTCCTTATCTAGGAAGTGGTTCTCCAGGCACTCAGGGAGTCTGCACAGGCAGAAACCAAGGCATGCAGATCCGAAAGGGCCTCGTTCAGTTTCTTCTCTAGATCCATGTTGGCTTCTGTAGTGTCCACTCATCTTGGGATGGTTTCTGCATGTCCTGGAAGAGAGTGGGCTGCCACCACTGGTTTTCATCTTAAAGAGATGCTGGGCACTCTGGCTCGAAGTGGCCCTCAACCTCCACAGCCGCATCATGGTAGTAGATGTAGAAGTCCAGAAAGAGGTAGGTGTAGGAGGCTCATAGATGCATGTTGACCAGGTAGTTGATGGTGGCTTCTATCTCTGTGGAACAATTCTGATGAATCTGGGAGCTCATGGGGGTAGGCAGTAAGGAGCTAAGCTCAAAGTCTGGTGTGGACTGGTCCCCAAGGGTGGTAGTGATGGGGTTTTGGGGTGATAGTGGGGTGGTTCGGAGCCGACGGCCAAGAAAGAATTCTTAAAGACATCTTTGGTGCAAAAAGGTGATTTTATTAAAGCATGGGGACAGAACTCGTGGGCAGAAGGAGTTGCACCGGGGTTGTGCAACTGATTATATACCCTCAGGTTGGGAGGGGGTCAGAGATAGAGTAAGTCTCTTAGGTATTTTGGAAGCAAGGTTTGGAAGACCTTGAGGGGCTAGCTGTGTTAGGAAAACACTATTTATTACTATTTGGTAAAACTTCAGTCGTGAGACCCTTCAGATGTATATCAGGGAGCCATAAGCTTGGAGTATGATTGCCAGCATATCTCCTAGGGGAGTTGAGATAAAGGAAGTTTCCAAAGGAATTTTTATATGTTAAAGTAGACTCACTGGTCCCTGGGGCCGGGTGGGGGGGTGGTGGGGGGGGTGGGGGGTTGGGGGGGGGGGGGAGGGTGGGGGAGGGGAGGGTCAGGATAATGTTAAGCCAAGATTCCCTTTTGCCCCTCACAGTGTTATCATCCAGGCAGCTGAGATCCTAGAGGAAAGTCACTCTGCCTGTTTGAAGCACTTGTCACTGGGCCTTGGGCAGTAAGAGAATTTAATTTTGTGTTTGCTTTAGTTTCCCACATTACCATGACAAACACTTAAACCCCTTTCCTTTGTTCTTGGGTAGCCAGGAGTGTCTGAGGAATATCACACCTATTCTACTGAAAGGTGGAGGGAGTGCTGTTAGCCTGTACTTTGCACTCAGCTTGCTTTATGCTCTCTCATCAGTTGGAGTCTGGAAGAAGGGGTGTCCCTGGGTCTGTTCAATCCAAACATTGAAGCAAGAAAAAGACTGGGGACCCTTGTATGCCCCCCTTTTTTTAACTTAATGGTTGCCAACACTACCATGGTTGTGTACAGGACCGCATTCCCTTTACCCCTTACCCCCCCTGCCATCTTCCTCCATTTCTTCCTCTACCAACCATAAGCAGCCTTTTTCTTTATTTTTTCCTCCCTTCCTTCCTTCCTTCCACACAGTGAATTAAATAAACACTAAGGGAGAACAACAAGATAATATGAGGGGAAAAAAAAAGACTTTCCAAAATTTGAGCCAATCACACACTGATTAAAAAAAAAAAAAAAAAATGCCTCCACTTTACAGTTCCTGGCCTAAGTCCCTTGCTTTCTAACCTGCAAACAGAGATAAACAGCAGCTTAGAGCCCGAGCCCCCTCTTAGAGATAATGGACCCTTCTGTGATGGACACAGGAGAGCATGATTTCTACCCTCAGCCTTTTTAGGATTTACCATTTTACTTACGATTTTGTGATTACAGTCCCGAGAGATAGGCCACTTCTCCAGGTAAGAAGTGTATCCCCCTGCCTAAAACACACATAGACAGAACAAGCTTTTCTCAATGCATTTAATATAATTTGTTTATTCTCCCAACTAGATGATTTTTTTAAACTTTTACAGCTCTATCACAGTGAAACTCCTACAGTAGTCACTAAATACTCATGAACAGTATATGGAATTCTTCTTTCAACATTTATTGAGTCTTTGTGTGTTTAATGGCAGTGATTGTCAAAAAGAAACATATTTTAAAGTTCTAATAATGTTAAGCAACTGTATTTTAGCTTTGTGATTACATTAGAGTGGAGATGCAATCTTTCTTCTGCACATATTGAAGTAAGTGAATGGAATACATCAGCGTTTATGTGGACAGGAATGTCACTTAGCAAACAGTGTGCCTGCTGATTGACGATGGCACCTACATCTCCCCGTCTTCCCTCCTTGCCAGTGGCTAAGCCTGAGAAACACACACGGAAACAAAACTGGAGCTGGCTTTATGCTGCCAAATGTTTATATTCCTTCCGCAGGCTGGTTTTAAAGACCTAGACATTCAAATACCTCTAAGTTAAAGTTGATTTATCCCCTCAACCTTAAGGGCTGCAGTGTTCCAGAGCAGTCATGACCATACAAGCTTCTCTAGTTAACTTACTCCCCAGGTAATTGATTTGATCACATGGCTTTATGTATCGGCTCTACAAGGCAACTCTATTTATATCTATGGCCTGTATCTCTCCCTAGAACTACAGACTCCTATATTCAACAGTTTACTAGAAAACTGTATTGGGATAACTGATAGACTTCTTTTTATTTATTTATTTATTTATTTATTTAGAACATGTATTTGTTTTTGAGACAGAGAGAAACAGAG
Source organism: Panthera uncia (assembly GCF_023721935.1). NCBI lineage: Eukaryota > Metazoa > Chordata > Mammalia > Carnivora > Felidae > Panthera > Panthera uncia. The sequence goes on from NW_026057578.1 coordinate 92,780,377, forward strand.
CATGAAAAGGGGGAGGGTCAGAGAGAGAGGGAGACACAGAATCTGAAACAGGCTCCAGGCTGAGCTGTCAGCACAGAGCCTAACACGGGGCTTGAACTCACGGAGCGTGAGATCATGACCTGAACCGAAGTTGGACGTTTAACTGACTGAGCCACCCAGGCACCCTTAAGCCCTTCTTAAGCTTAGTATGTTCAAAACCAAATTCTGGGTTTTTGCCCCAAACCTGGTCATCTTCCTCCAGTTTGCTTTTTTATAGTTCCAATTTCTCAGATCATATTTGGAGTTATATTACACTATTCTCTCTAATACCCCGCATCCCTTCTGTCTCAAACTCTGTTGGCTTTACTTTCAAAATATATCCAGAATTTATATGCAAAATATGATGGATTCACACTTGGCATTTATGGAGCAATGAAAATAAACCAATACATCTATAGTAACAGTATGGATAAATCTCACAAAATACAATATTGAAAGAAGCCAGATACATAGGTACATAACCTATATATTTTATCTGTATAAAGTACAAAAACAGGCAAAACTAACCTATGCTATTAGAAATCAGATTGCCCTTGAAGGTTAGTGACTGGAAGGGGTTTCCAGATATTTAGTTTGTGGTAATTTATCAAGCTATATGTGATATGTATATTTCTCTATATGATACTTTAATATATTGTAGGGGTGGAAAAATGTTTCCTTCTTCCTATGGTCTTTTAGCTGTTAATTAAATTGACATAAAACAGATCAACAGAGAAAACAAATTTTGTGTGTATGGGAGTCTCCAATATAGTCAGGCAATTGAAGCTTACATGCCATCCTAAGTTAAGGAGAAGGGGCAAGAGGTCTGAGCCTTAAAAGGGAAGGAAAATAATTCACAGGAAGATGGGAAAACCAAATGTTTGGTAAACAAATGTTTACTACACCTGTCCTAGACTTTTAGTGGTTATCTTTGGTAATAGTGCTCCCTCTCTAAATTTTTAGAGGAATTTAGGGGAGGTTAAAAACAAACAAAAAAAAAATCAAAAAACAAAAAACAACTCCTCCTGAATCTTTTGGGCCTTTATTGTCTTTAGTTCAAAATAATCCACATGCCAAGGTGACACATTTGGGGAGGCTTGTTCTAAACCCTTTCAATATGATATTTCTATAAAAATAATATGGGCAGGCACCGTTTCCTTTCTAGTCCAAACTAGATCCTGGACCAGATCCTGGAAGTGGCCTCCTGTCTGACTCCCTTGCTCTCGTACACTCTGGCTACAGTGATCTTTTTAATATGTTTCTCAGTTTATATCATTTTTGTTCAGAAGCCCCCCAGGGCTTTCTGTTATTCTCAAACTAAAGCCAAAGGCCTTGCAAAGCCCCCATATGATCCATTGCCCCAAACTTTCTTAGTTGAACTTTGTCTTTTTCCCTTTCTCAGGGGGCCCCAGTCACCCTGGCCTGACATTCCTTAATGCTCACCTCCACTCTGCCTCGGGACATTTCTGCTGTCTTGCTTCCTTACCTTAAGGGCTCCATCCCTGTACATATTCAACTTCTTCTGTTCTCTGCTCCAGCGTTTCCTTACCAGTGAGGCCTTCTGTGACCATCCTGTATACAGTATCACTCCTGCCACTTCCCAGCCGCCTTAATCTACCTATAGTTTTCTTACAGAAATAATACCATAGGATAAATTATATATATATATATATATATTATATATAGACAGAATGCGAGTGAGTTAGGGACAGAGAGAGAGGGAGACACAGAAACAGAAGCAGGCTCCAGGCTCTGAGCTGTCAGCACAGAGCCGATGCGGGGCTCAAACTCACGAGCTGTGAGATCATGACCTGAGCCGAAGTCGGACGCTCAACCGACTGAGCCACCCAGGCACCCCTATATTTTTAATTTGTTTATTATGTTTCTATCTTTCTAAAGTGTCTGATCCATGAGGGTAAGGATTTGTGGTGTGTGTTCATCTAGCAGATCTCTTCCTGAATCTTTAGTGTCTGGAGGAGGCCTGGCACATAGCTGGACCTCTGTGAATATTTGCTGAATACATTAAAGCAAATGTGGGACAGGTGCTCTGTGTGAAAAGAGCTACAATACTTCAGTGATCCCAGACCTGGTATTGCTAATGCTGTGAGTATATCCCAAAGCAAAAAAAAAAAAAAAAAAAAAATCAAAATAGCAACTTGCATGATATTGTTGACATGCTCTATTCAGTTGTCTTACACAAATGCTTAACTAAAGGAAGAACTCAGCTAGATGCTTCTAAATGGGGGGCTAGGGACAGAAGATCTCCGACACCTGTGAGGAGTGTTTCTGTGCACATTCTACAAGGAAATATATTGCTACTGATGGAAGACATCTTATCCCACTGTGTTGAAATATGAAAATATCTGAAAAGCACTAGCAAGTGTTTCTGTATGATTTACTGCCTGTGAAAAACAGATGACCATGTGACTATGAAACCATATTTAAGTAGAAAAGCAGAACAGAGAACAAGTAAGCATGGATTGCTGTCTTTAATTTTATTCACTGAGATTAGCAGAGGTAGAAAGCATAATTTCATTGGGTTATAAGTTTTATTTTTTATTTTTTTTTTTCAACGTTTTTTTTTTATTTATTGTTGGGACAGAGAGAGACAGAGCATGAACGGGGGAGGGGCAGAGAGAGAGAGGGAGACACAGAATCGGAAACAGGCTCCAGGCTCCGAGCCATCAGCCCAGAGCCTGACGCGGGGCTCGAACTCACGGACCGCGAGATCGTGACCTGGCTGAAGTCGGACGCTTAACCGACTGCGCCACCCAGGCGCCCCTATTTTTGGTCCTAAATACAGAGCCTCCGTTGGCATATTTTCATCTGGAAAATTGTTTTTTAAAACATTTAATACACATAATATAAATATAAATTAATTATATAAGATATAATTATATAAAATATAATTAAACACACCCTACTTTAAGATTTACTGTTGATACATCCAGCTTATTTTCACTTTGTAGAGGTAATAAATTAAGATTTTTTTTCTCTTGAAGGCATGGAAGAACTAGGCATTTGTTCCCCAAAAAAGTTGGCAGATGAAGACCACGCTTTAATTATTATAATGGAAGACTCTCCTTAGCTACCTTATGAATACACTAAGGTTGCCAGCCAAGAGGTACCTGTTTTACACAACACCAGAGAACTTCCCAGAGGGATAACATCCTGTAGATGTATGATTGTGATACTTAGTAGCATGTTTCCCAGTAAGTTTCTTAAAACAACTCTCCAACTAGACCCCTTTTGCTCACCTATTAATTTTAATTTCTCACTATTCCTCCATCCCACAACCCATCATCACCAAAGAAATTGGATCCCTCCTGCTTCTGAACTCTGTACCCACTGTGGAATTTTGCTTTCTCACCATCAGGTGTCCATCTTCTTCTTCAAGACATCAAATTACCTGCCAGACTCTATCCCTCCACATGTTTTGGCATTATCTCCTATAGAAAGTAACTCTATCCTGCTTCTATGCTCCTCTCTCGTATTGAAATCTCATTGCGATTTCTAAGAATAATAAACCAATAATACCAATAACAAATTAGACAACCTCCTTAAAATATTCCTTAAAATCATCTCAGCTTTGAGATAATCACTGACATAAGAGGGCCGTAATGTATATATGGAAGCATGCCTGCACACACCTCAGTGACCAGGGTATAAGAGCATACATGGTCAAAGTTTCCAGATATCAACACCCTTTTGAATATAGACATGGGTTGCATCCCAGCCCATCTGGACTCAAACTCATTTTGTAGCCTTACTTTGTCCATATTCAATAGATCTTATCTACATGTAAAAAAAAAAAATCAGAACAACATTTTAAAAAGCTGAGGAATTTGAGAAGGCACAAAGTATCAGGGAATGAGGAGTGTGCCAGATTAAAATTTTTTTTTGATATTTATTTATTTTTGAGAGAGACAGAGACAGAATGCAAGTGGATTAAGGGCAGAGAGAGAGGGAGACACAGAATCAGAAGCAGGCTCCAGGCTCTGGGCTGTCAGCACAGAGCCTGACGCGGGGCTCGAACTCACGAGCTGTGAGATCATGACCTGAGCTGAAGTTGGACGTTCAACCGACTGAGACACCCAGGTGCCCCTGGAGTGTGCCAGATTTTAAAGTGCCAGAGGGAGAATGGCAAGAGACGAGGCTCATCAGGAGCATGAAGGTAAAATCACAAAGGATGTTGTAGCCATAGTTAAGGAGTTTACTTGGTAGCATGTGGCTTATGAGCACATTTAAATAATTTCTGAGCAGGACAGTGACCTGATTTTGCATGTTAGCAGAGCCTTTCTTGCAACATAATGAAGGATGCATCCCTGGGGGGGCTTAGGGGAGGGTGAGGAAGACAGGAGGCACGACAAACACTAAGGGGTCTGTCTGTTCAATAGTCTAGGTAAAAAGTGATGAATGAGGGTTGCGTCTATGGCTGCAGTGGTGATGCAGAAAAGGGCAAACATGCACTTTGTTATGGTAGGAATTAAAAGCATGTGGTGAGTGGAAATGGGGAGTGAGGATGATTGGGAAATAGAAGCTTCTGTTTTGGCCAGCCTTGAATTCTGGAGCCATCTACCAAGACTTTGTGAAGCGAGAGATGGAGCTTCTGGGAAGGTGGCAGAGTAATGTTTGAAGATGTGGCATTTGATATGCTTCTTGAGCATCCAGACAGAGATGCCCCAATAGGCCCAGGGCCCTGGAGCTCAAAAGCTGTTTGGGCTAGACATGCAGATTTGGCAGTCTGTGCTGAAAAGGTGGGAATTTAAATTCCTGGGAGGAAGGAAGCCAGTTAGGGAGAAGGGATCACCTGAGAAGATAAAAAGGCTCCTCAGTGAATGTCTACATATGGGAAAATGTACTTCTGGATCAGAGAATACAAATGAGAATGGTAAATCGAGTTTTTGTAGACCTCTGCATATCAGCAGTAGCCAAAATCAACAGTGGATGCAATATCATAGGTAGCATTTGTAGAAGGAGAGTAGTAAACTGAGGCATAATAACTGTTGATTAAATAAATGACCTTCAAGCATCCTTTGAAAGTCACTTCAGTGTAATGCTAGAAACACAGTTTGGGTGTGACTTTTTAATGAAATTGTTTAGGAATCCGTTTGTAAGACCAGAGATTTATTACTGGAACCAGGTAAACTGTAAATAGAACTATCTGTTAGCTATCACTGTACCCATCAACAGGTCTTTTGTTACTTCTTCAGCCTCCAGTTTTGATTGAGATAAGAGTTCATTGCTCCAATCATTCTTGTGATGACTTTTTTAAAAAAAATTTTTTTTAACGTTTATTTATTTTTGAGACAGAGAGAGACAGAGCATGAACGGGGGAGGGGCAGAGAGAGAGGGAGACACAGAATCGGAAGCAGGCTCCAGGCTCTGAGCCATCAGCCCAGAGCCCGACGCGGGGCTCGAACTCACGGACCGCGAGATCGTGACCTGAGCTGAAGTCGGACGCTTAACCGACTGAGCCACCCAGGCGCCCCTCTTGTGATGACTTTTAATGCCTCTAATGTCAGATCATTAATTACTACGACCTGTTAATATGCAATATAAGACATATTAACCACTTGTATATAAGACATTAAAAATAGGACTAAAAACTTATTTTTATTTGACTTGTTTCTAAGAAGTAGACATTGTGAAATATTTAGCAGTTCATTTAAAATTTAGAGAATGGATACTGGCTGGACCTGATTGATTAAGCCTTTTATATATGTATTTTCTAAGAATTGAATGAGACTTCTATTTTGAATTAATGCAAATCTGCAAATATCATACTTTGATTCATTGTTTACAAAATATCCATTGGGCAGAGGCTTAAAATTAGCCCAATACAATTACTGGTAGAATTGAAAACTATTTAATATTTCAGCCTCAAACTTAATCATTAGACATATAATAGGACATCAGAGATCTGTTCATTGGTTTTCACTGGATATTAGGGTATTAATGGTGAGAAGGTCATAGTTTGGGCTGTGGACACATAAGAATCTCATGAAGTCATAGAGACCCCAGAGTTAAACCTGGGTTCTTTTTCCCATCCCTGTCCTAAATTTCTTCAAATGGTCCTTTTTACCTCTGATTTCTTCCTCTGAATTCCCAAAGTTTTGTAAAATAAAGAAATGGTGCTTGCTTATAGAGTTATGTCAACAATGCTAATGGGTCAGGATGTTTTGAGATATTAATATTTGTTTCATTCTGCTTGTATCTTCTCTCACAAAGTGATTAGACCTCTGTTTGTGGTTTCTTCAGGAGTAGTGTGATTACTTAGCGATGAGGAATTTTTTTTCTTTTTTTTTTTTTTTTTTTATGAAAACATATACTCCTTTAAGGGATCATAATGATGGGGAGGAAACAAAAAAAGAGGAAGAGTAGTACCTTTGAGAAGAGGAAGTAGAAAGGAGTACTCTCCTGAGAAGCAAACAGAGGAATGTGCTCCCTAGAAAGACCAAGCCAGTGACCATGCCTTAGCAGGACCACAAAGGGACGTGGCCTCAAGGTGTTCCTCGCTGCTTCAGATTCCCAGCATTTGTAAAGATGTAGGCCCATGTGAAGTAAGGGATCGTGTGTGATGTGAACCATGAACTGGCATCATTCTTGACCTTATGCCAGAAGCCCCTTTTCAGGTGTGGTAAAGACACCCGTATTGTTTGTAATTCTAAAGAGGGAGTGGAGAGGAGTGGTCTCCTGAATTCACAATTACATTTTTTAAGAGCCAGATTTAAATAAAATTAAATAATGGCACATTTTTACACAGTGTAGTTGTAGATGTAAATGTATGCTATTATAATTCTTTTATTTAGCAAAAAAAAAAATGCTCATATCTGGCCTGTTTTCCTAGCTCTAGGAATGTAGTCTTGTACATGATTAACATGCTTCCTACTCTCACTGGCCTTGTAATGACAGACAGTTCTCCATGGGTTTCTCATACTTCTGCACATCTTGTGAACAGAGCTCCTGAGTGCCCTTTGTATCAGACTTTTATATAGTAAACAGCCTTGGAAATAAAGATGGCATCTCCCTTTGGACCCAAGGGTAAGTTTGCTTGCATCCTTAGAAGGCAGAGATTGTATCTCCTTTCAGACACATCTGGCAACCACCAGTTCTCTGTATTCAAGAATTTGTTTTTTGTTTACTTTGTTTTTTAGATTCCACGTATAAGTGAAATCATGTGGTATTTGTCTTTCTCTGTCAGACTTATTTCACTTAGCGTAATGCCCTCCAGGTACATTCATGTTATCACAAATGGCAAGATTTCATTCTTTTTTATGGCTGAGTAATACTCCATTGTATGTAGGTACCACATGTTCTTTATCCATTCATCTATTGAGGGACACTTGGGTTGTTTCCATATCTCAGCTATTGTAAATAATGCTGTAATAAGCATCGGAATGCACATTATCTTTTTAATGAGTGTTTTTGTTTTCCTTGGGTAAATGCCTAGTAGTTGAATTACTATTCAGAAATACTGAATCATATTTCTTTTTTTTAATGTTTATTTATTTTGAGAGAGAGAGAGGGAGAACTTGAGTGAGGGAATGGTAGAGACAGAGAGAGAGAGAGAGAGAGAGAGAGAGAGAGAGAGAGAGAATCCCAAGCAGGCTCCACATTCAGCATGGGCAGAGCCTGAATCAGGGCTGGATCCCACGGCCATGAGACCATGACCTGAGCCAAAATGAGATTTGGACACTCAACCAACTGAACCACCTAGGCACCCCTGGATTGTATTTCTATTTTTAATTTTTTGAGGCATCTCCATACTTGTTCCTATAATGTTTACACCAATTTACATTCCCATCAGCAGTGTATGAAGGTTCCTTTTTCTCCACACCCTTGCTAACACTTGTTATTTCTTTTTTATTTAAATGCTGTAATATTGTATTTCTCTGTCCCATATGCAACTGATGCAAATACTGTGATATTTTGTGTGTGACTCAGAACCACAATTTGAAACAGGAAGAGCAGCAAAAAATAGACATTCAACGTAGTTATGAAAGAATGCTTCTCTGTGTAAGAATCTATTGCATTAATGCTATCTCAGGGGAAGGATATGTTAATTAATTTATCTTATTAGTGAAATAAATACTCTCCTTCAAATATCCTTGCTCTCAAGAGAAGTATTTGTTTCTAACAACACACAAGAGTTCTTAGCATGTGGGCAAAATTGCCTTTCATTTCGACATTGAATAATAGGGAAAGGGTTTCTCTGGGCTCTAAAAAAAGTCTACTTAGGGTTATATGTTCCACTGTGTCAGCACTGAACACCAGATCCCAAGTGACAGGGATGCCCATCTGTTCTTTAATACATTTATTTTGTGTGTGTGTTTGTGATTTTCGAGGCCCTCTAAAGGGATCCTGGACAGGGGCCCTTCTCACCACTGCAAGGATAGAACCAGACCTTGTAAAATAGGAAGAAAATTAGGTATGGGATCTTTCTGGAACTTAAGAAAGCTTTTAATATTATAATCCCATCAGCAACTGTTTAAAAATGCTTAAACTATGCCCAGGTTGGTGATAAACTTATAGATATATGCTTCCCCTATCCCGGCAAAAAACCAGAAGAAAAAACAAAAGAAAACGAACACACGCACATAGTGATAACTAGCTCCAGACTTGGTGTGTATTAGATTGCCTTAAAGAGACACGAGGGACAGCAGGAACCAACAAGCCAGAGGTGGAGCCTACTGGGAAGTGGGACCTGCTGGACATGTGGTCAGAGCTGGATGGCCTTTGGCAGACCCAGGGTTTCAAGCCGAGTAAGGGAATCGTGTTGGGAAGAAAGATGCATACAGTGGCATCAGTTAGGTAATGAGAAATAGCTTTATTATAATCAAAGTGGGCTACTAAGCAAATGTAAGCTTCTTGCCTCTATATACTAAACAAAACATGCAATCCACCCAGGTTTTCTTTTATTCCCACCCTGCCCTGGAGTACTGAGTTAGCTGTCCTGGATAGTAATAGCAGGGGATGAGATGAATGTGACTCGTGAGGTTCGCAGTCCAGTGATGCATATTACATCGATCACTTTCAGTGTGATGTGCCTCTAAAGAAGGGCCTTCTTCCTCTTCTGATTCCATCTTTGATGCCAAAATTCTCATTAGGGTAATACATTATGTCTTTAAAAGATACCTTTCAAAATGCAAACAAGGTATCAAAAGTATAAAGCATTATTGATATCAGCTATTAATGCCAGAGTGGTATGAAAGGGACTTCTTGCGTGTGTGTGTGTGTGTGTGTGTGTGTGTGTGTGTTTAAGTTTATTTTGCGAGAGAGTGCATGTGTAAGCAGGGGAGGGGCAGAGAGATAGGGACCTAGAATCCCAAGCAGGCTCTGTGCTGTCAGCACCCAGCCCAAAGTGGGGCTGGGTTTCATGAACTAAACTGTGAGATCCTGACATGAGTTAAAATCAAGAGTTGGATGCTTAACTGACTGAGTCATCTAGGTGCCCCTGGACTTCCTGGTTTTATACCACAAAATATTGGAGGGACTAGAATAAGGAAGTAACTATGTGGTCATCTAGCATAAACTCAGGTTAGAGGACTGATAAGATGTGATAGAAAGTGGGGAGGCCAGCAGAAGCCTAGCACACCAGGCCCAGGTGGTTTGTCTAAAAGGAGGTGATAGTGTTTTTGTTTCTCTTGTTTAAAGGGAGACTTACCCAAGAAAGAATACCTTAACCCAACAGGAAAAACTGCCTGTTTTTCTTGTGTGTATACATTGAAATCTTAATTTCCAGAAAGAATTTGTGCTGAGGAGTTACACATTTTTTTAAAAGTTTGAATTAAATATGTTCTACTTTCCTTATTTGCAAAAATTAGTTTAGTAGATGCTTTAGGGTCACTGTTTTCAGGTGTGGACTTCATTAAAGAAAACATCCTTAATCATTTATTTTTATTTATATTTGCACTATTTACATAAAGGGTTTCTGCATTCTGTCTCACCGATACTAATATGTCCTTTTTCTGATATATATAGTTCCCTGAAAGGAAGGAAATCTTTGTCATTAACTAGTCTAGTCTGGCAGACCTCAAAGTGTGATCCCAAGGCCTGGAGCATCAGTATTAGCTGGGAACTTGATTAAGAATGTATATTCTCTACCCCACCCAAAGCCTGCTGAACCAGATGCTCTGGGGTGGGACTCAGCAGTCTGTGTTTTAACTGGACTTGCAAAGGATTCTGAACCATTGGTCTAGTTCAACTCTTATGGTTCCAGATCAGGAAACAGGCTCAAAACAAGATGATACTATCCTCCTAGTTTTCAGATTCCCACCCTAGTGGTTTTGTCATTATGCTGAGCTTCATGTCAAGAACACAGTTGTTGGTGTTCTGGTGGATCCTGGACTTTCAATCCTCCATAGACATTCCAAAGCTATCAGAACCTTCTAATGGTATAACAGGACATTTTTTTTTCTCTTTTTTGATTTCCTACAATTTTTATTTGAAAATACAAAATCTTTGTAACACAGAAGCAGAATAGGAGATGAAGCCCTGGGGTAAAGAAGGTTCTGGTAAAAATCAACTAATGTATATAACAAGGCAAACTTTTTGTAATGAAAAGAAAGTCAGGCTTGAAAGAGTAGCAAGTTAACATGAGGTATCAAATTATGTGACCAAACTGAGACTTCAAAAGTGACTCAAAAGAACTCTGTATCACTAAACAGAAGAGACAGAAAATATCTAAAAATGAAAGCAAGTTTGAAAGCACCAACAAGAATTCCTAGAGATGGGAATTCTGAATAGGACTTTCAGGATGTCTTTCTAAAGCAAAGCATTTTACTAAGCAGATTCTTCCCAGGACAGTGCTGTCATTTGTTTTCACTCCCTAAAAATTAAAAGCAGTGGATTGGAGTCCTCAGTGAATCTCTGAATCTTCCAAGATGATGAGGGCAAAGTTGGCGTGACAGCATTGAAAACAGGCAATCTGATTTATTCTTGAAGGAAAGTGGATGAATGTCAGTTACATTATCCATTTTCATGCTCTCACCTTGTTGCCTCTTGTGAGCCATAGCCCACATTTGCAATCTAGTCCTTTGAGATTGGAAGAAGCAAGGAACACATCTAGGCAGCTCCTGCCTGTGGTTTTGGCAACGGAAGGCTATTTGGGGGTCTCGCCTTTCAATTCCAATTCCAATTTCAATGTAATCTCAGACCTTATTTTTAACCCTGCCAGCCTCATTTCCCCTTTACTGATATGTGCTCAAGTGTATCTAAATACTATATGAATATATTCCTAAATATGGGTCTAGGTGCTTTAATCCTTCTCCTGCCAGACTTCCCTTAATCTCATAACCAGCTGTTTCCTGTAGTATTGACCTTGTATAGAGCTGGTCTCCACAGAGACATACTGAAAAGGGACCTTCTTGGTATAGCTTGAGGGTTGTTCCTCTAAGAGCTCTCCTTGCCTTATTGTCCAGAAAGGCATGGAAAAATAAGCCATGTGGAAGATATTGTATAATAATCTCATTTTGTACAACCTATAAAGCTGGCAGAAATTTAAAGCCCCCACTGTTTTACCATACATAACAAGGATTTGGAGGCCTTAGTTGGGCTGATAGGTCTCTGGAACAAATATGAAGCTTAGAAAAGGAGAGAGCAAGAGAAATATTACTGTAGCTTTTAATTTTTTTTCTTAAAATTGTTTAGCATCATTGAACTGAAAGGAGCCTCAAATTCACAGTCTTAATGTCACATTAGCATATTCCTTTCATTTTATAAACTATATTTAATCTATTTTTCCACAGGGTTAAGGTAGTGATCATTATGAAAACATATTTTTTTTCATCTGTCATAAAGAAAGCAACATCTCAGACACAGATGTAGGTCAGTAGTCATGGTAATAACTTACTCTATGGAATGATGGAATAATGCCAGTTTTTCTTAGCAGGGAAAAGTTCAGGGATGTGGAACTGGGTAGTAAAGGAGAAATAATCATGGTAGGAAAGGCCAAATGACTGATACAGTTTTTCAGACATAGCACAGGGTTGTTTCCTGTGGAACTTCACATCCCCATGTGGATTAAACTCTGATTTATGTCAACATTGTAGATTTTGCTAAATGTCATTACTCTCTCAAATAAAAGGCATGAGAGAACTTGTGTGGTGATTGGAACTCAAATTCAGAAAGATAATGTTTTTACAAGAGGTTCTAAAGTACTTTGGAAAGTTCAAGAACTTGAAGAATTTTGGGGAGACTTGGGATTTACATCATGAAAGAAAAGGCTGGGTTTCTGCTGCTTACCATGTGCCATGCTTATGCTAAACACTGAGGATTAAATGTTCCCTTTGTGTGTGTGTGTGTGTGTGTGTGTGTGTGTGTGTGTGTGTGTGTTGTTCACTTCATTTAAATACATGCACTTTCACCTATAATTTGATTCTGATTCCCTCTTTGAATGAAAACTGACTCCCCCATTGATTCTCTTTTGCAATTAGTTTTACCTCTACTTGTCACAACCTCCACAATACATCTCTAAAATGGAAAAATAAAGGAAATGCCAGCAAGAGTCGGCACAGATTAATGGTGGCTTCTCTCTTATAAAGGACTGGTTAGGGTCTTGGGGGGTTGAGGGGAGCCATCCAGCAGGTGCCAAAGACAGGTTCCTTCCACCTGCTGAAAGAGACAGCAGGCAAGATAGATGCAAGGAAGGAGGGGCAAGAGCACACTGAAGCTTAGGTTGGAAGAGAAGAAGTATTGAGTAGTCTGTACATTTTCTGATAACTTGCCTGTGGAAATCAAATTGCAGTCAGCAGACTGCTTGTTTGCTTGGCAGCTGTAGCTAATTATTATTTGGTTATAATGTGATGCTGACCATTGATTGTTTGCATCTGGTCAGAAAAGCTCAGCTCATTTAGAAATGGTAAAAAAGGGTTAAGGAAATGGACTTAAATAAACTAGTCCTTGGAATGTTGAAAAATATTGTTGCTTCTAGATTAACATATTAGGGGACCTGTAAAGATATTTTAACCCAGCAATGCCTTACATCCAGATTTGTGCTTTTTGTCCCAGGAAAGGCAAGAGTGGACTGTTTATTTACTAATTATAAGTTCTTTAGAGAAGCTGGAAAGGGTTTGAGAATGGTTTTTCTGTTTTTCAACTTATTTGAGGTGGCGGATTGTTTTCAAACAGGACAGGAGAGTGTATTGGATATCTCTTGTGCCCAAACTAATATTCTTCAACCTTTGTGGTAGCCAGCTTCCTACATATGTAACCTAACAGTGGGTGGCTTAGCTGCATTTACTTCCTCTTGCTTTCTGCCTTAGGGAACACTTCTGCCCCAGGCTTTCACAACTCTTGGGGGAAGCCATCTAGGCCTTCTTAGTCATGTATAAAGCTTGAGTTCCAAGTCCTTGATGCCCCTTGACAAATAGAGGCACTAGACTCAATGGATAAGTGCTCTTTTTCTCCGCCTTGGCCAGACAATAATGACTTGCATTCTACATGTATTTGCAAAGGTTCCCAACAGTATCGAGTCCCAAATCCTCACTGTAGGAATCAGCTTGAAAACACACCATTGGGTTGGTTTTATCTACACCATGTTTCTCTTTTCCTTTACAATTTTTTTTTGTTTATCTATGAGAGAGAGAGAGAGAGGAGAGAGAGAGACTGCATGCATTCGAGTGGGGTAGAGGCAGAGAGAGAGGGAGAGAGAATCCCAACTAGGCTCAGCACTGCCAGCACAGCAAGAATTGTGCCTGACATCTAAAAATGGTGCTCAGTAAATATTAGTTTTTATTATTGTTATCATCGAAAGCTAATTAGATCGAGTATCTTTCATAGTAAATGCTAATAAATATTGGAACAAGTTCTGTTCTAAATTATCACATCTGGCAGCAGAGATTATAGTACATAGCTTGGAAATAGGTCACAGATTTCCTAAGGGACTTTTTTTCCAGGTGCAAAGGGATAACATCTTAAATATAGGTTACTGAAACACCAGTCAGCTTTTCACATGGAATATTTCTTCCTCTAGTCACAGAGTGGAACTACAGGAATTAATTACTTCAAGAAAACAGATATGTTGCTAAATAGGTAATGGGTTGTCAGATCATTGAGTGATTTTAGTCTAGTGTGCCAAATTTTACTTTTTTTTTTTTTTTTAAGTAAGCTCTATACCCAGCATGGGGCTTGAACTCATGACCCTGAGATCAAGAGTCCTATGCTCTACTGACTAAGCCAGCCAGGTAACCCACCAAATTTTACTTTTGCTTATTTTGTGATCTGTCCTGGAGCCCTGGCCACTCATATTCTTGGACTGAATTACACCCAGTGTTACTGAGTGACTGAACTGCTTCTGGCCCACACTGTTCCTGTTAAGCAGCTGGATTATGGGTCTTTTACTACCCTCAGAGGGTTTGAAGAAAATGCTAATGAAGACTATCAGTACAGGAGTAGTTGGGGATAGAGGGTAAAGCAAGGAGTCTCAAATGTTGGCAGGAGAGACAGAGCTCGAAGATTACTTGTTTGGTAAAATATCTTTGTTACATGACTTTTCATGTGGTCCTATGTATGTCTTGTCATTTTGGGTGACAAAGTGGTTTTTAAATTACTTTTAAGTATATTATCTTTTCTTTCCTCTTTCTGTTCTTAATGTGCATCAATAAGAAAATAATTATGTTTTAAAACCAACTAGATGAGGTGAGATAAATGGGGTAATAGCTTTGAAACATTTGAAAACTTAAAAGCTATACCAAACTAGGTTCTGTATGAATTCAATATTACATATAATGTAATGATAAAAATGCATGCTTTATTGGTAATAGTGTTATTAGATTAGTATTTATACTGTCTTTTTCATGGAAAATTTTACATTCTATACTGTTAACATTATTTTCAGTTAAACCTCCCTTGAATTATTTCCTTCCCCCATAGTTGATTTTAAGTTCTTCTTCTTCATTTATATTCTTTTTTGCAATGATAATAGATGCTTGATAAGTGCCTTGAACTATGGTCCCTTAGAATTCAGTTGTTCTTGCTAGAGAAAACATCAGACAGTTTGGTTCCAAGCATATATCTAAGTTTTGTTACAATTTACATGCCAGAGAAAACTCTGGCTAATTCAAAGAACTATTCTTGGTAGGCATATTTTATAGCATAGGGAAGAGACTAGATAATAATTGTTAGACTGATTCAAAAATAAAATGAAAATCTGGATAAAGATTACTAGACTCTTGACTAAGGGGCAACTGGCCATATGGTAACTTGATTACCTGTTTCCCAGACCAAGTTTTAAATCTGTTATCAAAAAGGTGTTTAAAAAATTATCAAGGGGTGGCTGGGTGGCCCAGTTAAGCATCCTACATTGGCTTAGGTCATAATCTTGTAGTCTGTGGGTGTGAGCCCTGCATTGGGCTCTGTGCTGACAGCTTGGAGCCTAGAGCCTGCTTCAGATTCTGTGTGTCCCTCTCTCTCTGCCCCTCTGCCACTCATGCTCTGTCTCTGTCTCACTCTCTCTCTCTCTTAAAAATAAATAAATTGAAAAATATCAGAAATGCTTATTTCCTTCCAAAAGCCACTTAAAAACTGCAATAATGTTTCCAAATTTAGGAAAAAAATTTTCTTTTACTCTCCTGATTTTTTTCAGTATATTTCTTTCTCTTATAGTGTCTATTCAGTCCTCACAGAAACTGTTTCATAAATTGGCAGCTTTTTAAATCCCAAGAAAGTATGCAATTTATTAACATGTACTGAACTGCTAGAAAAAAATCTACCAGATGAAGAAAAACAATAGATGATTTTGGTCTGTTTTGAGCAGAATCACGGTTACACGATCATATTTTATTATGTTTATACACTGTTTTTTTGGGTGCGGGAGTTTTTGTTTGTTTTGTTTTGGGGAAGGGGTTGTTGAGTAAAATGAAAAGAATTATAGCAATAGGAACATACTTAAAGAAAATATATAGTTATTATTTGCAGTAGTTGAATTGTCTCTGGCAGCATTGACCAACTTTTTTTGTACTTCAAGGTTGAGACACATCTTGAAGTTAAGAGCCAGAGTGGGGCAATTTCAGTGGAATTTATAGTCTGATTTTAATCCATGTCATGAAAAGGGAATAGATTATCCTAAGGATTATAACCAACTCTTTTTTTTTTCTAAAGAATAAAATAAGGAAAACCTGTGCATAAGTTAAGACATCATTAAAGACATCATTGTCAAAAAATTTTTGGACACAAGTTAAAGCACTTTTGGGATAGTAGGGAAAGGATCAATTTTAAAGCTGATTTAAGGAGGGTGGCTGGGTGACTCAGTCAGCTGATTGCATCCAACTTCAGCTCAGGTCATGTGAAACAGTTTGTGAGTTCCAGGGGCCCCCCTTCGGGCTCTGTGCTAACAGCCTGGAGCCTGCTTCAGAATCTGTGTCTCCCTCTCTCGCCCCTCCTCTGCTCACGCTCTCTCTGTCTCTCTGCCTCTCTCTCTCTCTCTCTCTCAAAAATAAATAAACATTAAAAAAAATAACCAATTTAAGGAAATTCCAAGAATGCCTCAGAAGTCTCAGTTTAAAGCAGCAGAAGTGTGGGGAAACCATGTAAAGGGAGAGGACTCTTGTGGAGTCTGGAAGAGTCAGAATGAGCTGAGCCATTGGAAAAGAGAGGGGTGAGATCCGCATGACGAACAGGGCTAGGGAGGATAATGTTTCATGAGAAGTACACTATTAATTGAGCATAAAATGCATTCTGTAATATGGTGTAGAAGAAACTGGAAGGATCAATTGCAGTCAGGAAGAGGCCTTGGATGATTGTCTGATAAGCCTGAGAATGAGATCTCCTCCTCACCAAGTAGCATGCCTGAGTAACAATAGCACAGTAATGAGCATCTTTGTGAGATTAATTCTGGTAAGACTTCTCTGCGGAGTGCTGTATTTTTCCAACAATGAAGAGTATTCAGAGGTGATAAGATGGCAAGAAAAGATGGAACAGCCCATAATTTTCAGAGACCTCTAGGTTAAAAATGATCATTTGAGCATGTCTTTTCCTTATCAGTGTTCCACGTAAAGTCAATATAAATTCTTTCCTGCTCCTATTAAAATCTTTAGTTATGTATCACTCCTACTGCACATGTATTCAGATGACATGTTGTCATAGCTAATTGATTCTTATGGGCACTGAGTGGGAACTAGGCCACTTATTAAGGCCACATGCCCTTTGTCAATTTTTTAGTGATGTTGACTTCTTACAGTTATTGAGGCTTTTACATGAGAAAGTGAGGGAGCATATTTGCCTTTCAGTTCGATGGCTTTGGGGGCAATGTAGCAGACATTTTGGAGGGTGTGGGAATGCTGCAAGTTTTAAAGGGCTTGTGCAGGCATCTAGGTAAGGGAAGAAATAACTGTTGCAGGGTTATTAATAGAGGATGAGTTATCTGCTATTGAGGAGGGAAGTGATAGATCGCAGTAGTTCCTGGGAGGAATGAGAGGGCTTCACCACTTGGAGAGCATTAAATCGAATGCAACCCAAGTAAGTGTTCAAAGCAAAGAACTTACTATTATTTGTTCTAAGTAAGGAGACCGGGAGATAGCTCTCAAAGCACTGTCTCCCCATGGGGTTAGTACAGGAAGCTTTTATTCAGTGCATTGGTGGGGTAGGGAGCTTGCATACACATTAATGAACTTACACATATTCTTTTAGGCACTTTCGTTCAGTTGTGGGGTGCCTAGCATGCTAGTGCATGTGGTGTCTAAATGGAGTGTCTTTCGATCAGATGGGGGCCCCCGAATGTGAGGCAACGATGAGGAGGAAGCCAGTGGTACTGGAGGTAAGAGAATTCACCTGAGGCAAATCAAAAGAGATTGAAGTCTTTGAATACACTGCAAGGGAGCATGGGCAGGACAGCAGAGAAGAGGCTGTCTGCAAGGAGGCAGTGGGTGAGGGTTGTTTTTAAAGGGGGAAGATGAGGAGATATGGTGACATATAGGTAGAAATCTCCCTTTTTTGGTTATTGTGCCTGATTATAAGTAGCCCATTGGTTAGTTAGGGACTATGGATATTTTGAAGTGACTATGGATATTTTGAAATGACTATGGATGTTTTGCCTGATGCCTGATGGGCCTGTCTGTATTCAGCCAGGTGGTCACTATGGGCCCTTTCTACATTCCATCCCTCAATCCTGTTTGCCTGAAAGTGCCCTGTATAGTGCATACTAAGTTCAAAAAAATTTCAGATAACTCCCATAGGAGATCTTAGTATTATAATGAGCTAAGGGTAATGTTAAGACAATGTGGGGGCCCAATGAGGTCCTGAGCTCCAAACCAGCTCAAACTGACTCATGTGAAGGACAGTCAGGTGAAATACCTAGCTGGGTGTCTCCTTGGCCAGAACTGTATGTTTGCAAAACAAAACACATTTCTTCCCTGCTTTTGTCCCTTCCACTTCCTCCCTTCTGCCAGTAGCTTTCAGCCCTCTGATCTGAGTAACTTCCTGTAGCATCCTTGCTAAAAGAGAATGATGATTGGAACTCTTCTAGCCCCTGTTTGGGGTCCTTTGTGTCCCTCTTGGGGAGCAAGAGTTTCTGTACCCTCAAAGGTCCTTCTAGCTAAATTAGGGATTAAATTGACATGAGACAGATTAATAGGAGAAAATCCAATTTAACAGGCATCTATGTATAGGAAATCCACATAGACATGGAAAATCCAAAGATAGGCAAAATGAGGCACGTATGTCATCCTGAACTAGGAAGAAGGAGGTAGTGGTCTGGGATTAAAGAGAAAAGGAATGCACTTTATAGGCCCTTAAGAGGAGCAAATGTTTGGTAATTAGATGTTCGACCTACCATACAGATGGGTCACTCAGATAAAATTTGTCTCTGTTAATAACCCTTATTCTGGGAAAGACCCCCAAGTTAGATTTTTCTGTTTGGTTAAAGGTGGTAGAAAAGTTTCCCTTGAGCCCATAGGGTCTCAAGTGCCTTCAGCTCAAAATAATCCATATGCCAGAGTGGTGCATTCAGGGTGGGGGTGGAGGAAGGAGCCTCTCCTGAACCCCTTCATCCCTTCACTGTGCACAGATGATTTTTACTTTCCTGTCATCCTGAGCAAACAGAAGGCACCATCCCAAGTCCTCTGTATCTCAGGACTCCACTGACTGCCCCAGCATCCTGTGCTTAGTTTCTGCTTTGCTTCCTTTCCCGGGTTGGGCCTTAGTGGAAAACCTAGTCGCCTCATGGAGGTGACTCTTCTCTAAAAGCAGCCCCTGTCCTCTTGCTTGAAGATTACAGCATCTCTGGATAGCTTATACCACATTTTCATTTTTCTCCCAAGTTCACCACATAATAGATACATACTAAGGTCTGAATCAAGGTGACTGGCAAGTAGCCTTCTCATCTGTACACTTGCTTCTAGCAGCTGACATGATCAAGCATTCATTATCCTAAAACAAAACTCCCTTACTGAGTCACACCTAGTTCACTCCAAAGCTCTCTGCTTTTCTTCACAACCAAATGTCCTATTACAGCAGCATGCATTTACCCTCTCTCCTTGGCTACCTTCATGCCTCAACCCTCCTGGCCATCTTCCTTTACCATCATTTGAATGCATATTGCTCTCATTTTGATCACCAAAGAACATCTTTTTACTAATCCATTCTGCTCATTCATTCTGCTAAACTTGGGATTCTTTTCCTCCTGTATTTCTTCATTTTCTTCTTTCTGCAGGTACATGGTTTTTAGCCTTAAATGTTCTTACTACTCCTTTCCCAAAAAGACAACTCAGTAAACCTCTTTCTGTATTCTCTGGTTTTTACTTCTATAATATTCAAAAGTGATTATATTAGAATCAAGAATATGGTTTCTTTGGATTGTTGCTAAATTAGCCTTCTGTCATAATCTTCATTTTTGCATATTGGAAACAATTTTCTCATCTTAATTTTAAACATTTTTTCTGCTTAGAAATAATTTAAATTGTTCCTAGTAACTGAAAACATGCTCTATTAAATTTCACTTGACTTAATGCAATGTTAATTCTCCCAGACTTACCACATTTATTTTATTTCATTCAGTGTTCAAACAATGTATTAGTTCCCTGAAAGTTCTTAAAGTTTCTTTTCAATAAGTGAATTGAAGTGCCTGTGCTAAATGAACAGCAGTTACATTACACATTTAAGGAAGAAAAGTGCTGATGTATTTAAAATCTTTTATTGACATTGCAGCTGCCCCTCTTGGCTTTAAAAAAAGCAGTGCTATTATGTGAATTGTAAATACCAAGATACTCTTCTAGGAAAAGAAAGCTAAGAATGTTAGTAGAAAATTGTACTTTTCTAGTATGGTAATTGGATTTCCTGTTGTGTGTGTGTGTGTGTCCCCCCCCCCCACCCCCCAATGAAACTTCTTACTCGGAAAATTGAGAAATTATAAGGAGATAACTCAAACTTACAAAATAGCATCACTTTTCAGATTTTTCAAGTACCTAATTGCTTCTATCATCTTCGTTTAAGGACTCACCATAATCTATGATATCAAATTGGCCTTTACAAAAATTACTTTTTCCATAGCATTTAACTTGTAAAAAGTACTTTTTATAATTGAAATGCTGATGGGTGTAATTTAAAGTATATAAGAACACTGTTTCTTCAGGGGATACATCTCCAAATTCTCCATGGCTTACAATGCCATGTATGATTGGGGCGTAACTTACTGTACCAGGTTGGGTCCTCCGGAGTTTGAAATGGAAAAATGTTTACCAGGGGTTGCATATATGAAAGATAAAAGGGAAAGGGAACAAGAGGAGGAATAAGAGGGGAGAAGGAGGGTAGGGTAGAGAGAGCCTGACGACCCTAAGCATCCCAGTGGGGGATTCTATTGCCAAAATTCCCCTTTAGAGGAGTTATTCATTGAGGAGAAACAGTTGGGCATCAGTTATTGGTGATACTGGTTGGGGGAAGCCTGTCTTTGGCCTGAAAGCTGTGGTGGATCCTAAAGCCTCCACAGCTGGAGGATGTCCTCTGTTTCCAGCATCTTTCAAAGGGAAGATATTTTTATTTTGGTGAATTTCAGTTTATTGATTTTAATTATTTCATAGATCATAGTTTGAGTTCTGTGTTTAATAAACCTTTCCCTAACCCAAGGGCACATCAGTTTTATCCTGTTTTTCCTAGAAGTTTTTCAGTTTTAGGTTTTACATTTGGGTCTTTATTTCACGTTGAGCTAATTTTTGATTATCAGCAAAGTGTAGGTATCAAGGTTTTACATAAAGATGTCTATTTGTGCCAGAATTCTCTTAGAAAGATTATGCTTTCACCATTAAATTGCCTTTGCACCTTAGACAAAAATCAATTGATCATATATATGAGGGTCTATTTATGCAATATGTTCTCTGCTAGTGATCTATGTGTCTTGTACTTTGATTACCACACTGTATTGATTATTCTATCTTTGTAATAAATCTTGAAATTAGACAGTGTTAATATTCCAGTTTTTTTCATATTGTTTTGGATATTTGAGTTCCTTTGCTTCATATATGATTTTTTGAATCATATTTTTTATTTAATAAAAAGATTTTTGCTGGAATTCAGTTTGGGATTATGTTGAATCTATGGATCTATCTGGGACAACTGGCATATTAATATTATTGAGACTTCTAGTCCATGAGTAAAGTATATCTATCAATTTATTTAGATCTTTTTAAATTTCTCATCAGTTTTCAACATATAGATCTTGCATGAATTTCATTAGATTTATACCTAGGTATTTTATTTTGCTACTATTTTAAATAGTACTTAAAAGAATTTCTACTTTCACATGTTCATTGTTGCATAGAAATGCAATTTGTGTGTGTGTGTGTGTGTGTGTGTGTGTGTCTATGTGTCTGTGAATTAGCCTTGTATCTTGTGACCTACCAAACTCATTTATTAGATCTAAAAGACAACTATGTTTTATTTGAGTAGAAATAATTTTATTTATGTCTTTTGATTCTATCTTATTACTTTCTTTTTCTTGCTTTATTGCACTGGCTAGGACATCTATTATGGTAGTGAATAAGAGTGATGAATGTAGTCATCTTTGTCTTGATCTTGTTAAGGAGAAAGCATTTAGTCTATTACCTTTAAGTAAGATATCAGCTATAGGTTTATTATAGATGCCCTTTTCAGGTTTAGGAAGTTCCTTGTACTAGTTTGCTGAGTCACTAGCATGAAATGATGTTAAATTTTTTTAAATGTGTTTTATTGCCTCTATTGCAGTAATCACAATGATCACAGTAAAATAAAAAGGAAAAAAAAATGGTCCCATGCAGATTTCATGGTCAAGCTTATTTTCTTTACCCTAATAAAAGAACCCTGATGATCTGGCTCTTGCCTGTGTCCCTTTAACATCATGTCTTTCATTCCCCACCTGTACCTTAAGCTGCTCTAGAACAGGAATTGCTTGCATTTTTCTGCATACATCATGTTCATATTTATCAATATTTATAGTACACACTGTGTTAAACCACCCAGACTTCTCACTTCTCACTTCTGTGAGGCCTTCAAGATTTATTCCCTCACCTGAGAGTGGTACTGGATGACAGACCTCCAAGCTGTCAGCCCTCCTAAGAAATTACCTCCTGATGCAGAGAGCTGCCTTACACAAGGCTGTCACCTTCCATAAACAACCTGTGTCTAAAGCAAGGTCAGTAAGACTAAACTCTCTCATCCTAAAGATGGACAGTAACACTGCAGACCCAATTTTGAAGGACTATCCCAACTTTGTAGGTCCCCATGGGATCAGCTGAGATCTTGTTTTGAATTCATCACAGCTAGTGTGACCAGCAACTGGAACCAAGTTCCAGTTTGCCCACAACTGAGGGGTTTCCCAAAACCCAAAAACTTTCAGTGCTAAAAGTAGGAAAGTCTTTGGCAAAATAAGATGACTCAGTCATGCTAATGGAGTAACCGGTGCCTCTTTCTCCAAAATTCTTTTTCACTGCTTTCAGGTGCTGATTCTGAGGTAACTTGGTGCTTTGCTGCCTTCATGCTGATATCTGTCCAGGTACCCACTGCAATAAGAAAGGGGGGGGGGGAGAGGAAGCAGGAAGGCCAGCTAGGGAGGCAATTGCATTACTCCATGACAAGTAAGGAAGTGGTATGCCCAGGATGGTGGGAGCATAGAGGGAAGAGAAGTAGACAAGATTCATGACTTACTTTAGAGGTCAAGCTAACAAGTCTTTCTGATGGATTGGATTATCGGATCATGGGGGCCTGCTCAGTGTTGAGGCTGAGCAGCTAAGTGAATGTGGCATTATGTACTAAAATGAGGAAGGTAATGATAATTCAATATGTCCTTCATTTAGTATGGGATAAGTGAGTAGATATTTCAAGTAGGCATAAAGATCTAGAACTCTGAAGAGGTATAGATTGGGGTACAGAGTAAGGAAACAGGGATACCCAGATTCCAGTTAAAGTCACAGGAGTAAATGGAATCACCATAAAGGAATGCAGAGAACAGTGGATCCTGAAGCTTTCCTGGGTTGCAAGTCCTTTTGAGAATCTGATGAAAGCTAAGAAATCTGCTGCTGCTTCTTCTTCTTCTTCTTCTTCTTCTTCTTCTTCTTCTTCTCCTTTTAAGCACATTCTTGTAAATATTTCTATGTTGGTTTCCTAGGGCTTCTGTAACAAGGTATCACAAAGTGGATAGCTTAAAACAGCAGAAATGTATTGTATCCTGATTCTGGAAGCTAGAAGATGAAAATGAGAGTGTTGGCGGGGGCCAATCTCCCTCTGAAACACGTGAGGGAAGATCCTTCCTTGCCTGTTTCTCCCTTCTTGTGGTGGCAGTCAGTCGTTGGCATCCTTTGGATGGGAGCTGCATCGTTCTGCTTCAGTTTTAATGTGGTGTTCTGCTCTCTGTGGAGCTATCCCTCCTAAGGACGCTGGTCACATTAATTAAAGGCCCGCCCTATTCCAGTATGACCTCATCTTACCTAAATACATCCATAATAGCTCTCTTTTAAGGTACAGAGGGTTAGGACATCAACATACCTTTCTGCAGGACACAACCCATAGCAACTTCATACTATCTTAAGGATTCAAAAATTCCTTGGAGTCCAACCTCCAGAGGCATAATGCAGAACTCATCACCATTTGGAGTCAACATTTGGAGGATGGACATAGGAGGAGACAATGGCAAAGAGAATGAGGAGAAACAGAAGGAACATGAATTTATGTCCCCTTTCGGAAAGGGAAAAGAAATAAATGCAGAGCCCATGCAAAGAAAGCACTAAGAGTGCCCTAGAAGCCAAAAGTTTCTCTTGTTGCCCATGGGCAGCTCCACACAGTGCTGCTGATGGTACTAGCAGTAAATGTGATTGTTGTTGTTATTATTATTATTAATTATTATTTTGTTGTTTTGGGTGTCTGGCATCTTTCTGTGCACTTTACCTGTGTGATTCTTTTCATCCTCACAACAACTGTATTATTATTATCCCCATTTTATAAATGAGGAAACTATAGAGTTAAAATAGCTTCCTTACAGTGACATTGTAGGTGTAAGACATCTTAAATCTTAACATATTTCAATCCTAACCTTTTGCTCTTCTTGTCTGAACTTCTCCATTCTTCTCCATTTCAGCCATTAAGTAAATCCCCAAATTATAGACTTTGTGTGTTTTAAACCCAGCTTATCCCTTCTTCTCATTTTGTGGATTTCATGGTTTGTTTGTTTGTTTGTTTGTTTTGGATCATCCAAACCAGCCTCCTCTCCTAGTACTCACCCACAGGATGGTGACAACACTCCAGCCACACTAAACTATGTCCTGTGTCTCACCTTTTCCTTTTGCTCTATCTTGGATGGGTTTTCCTCCTGACTACTGCTGACTCCTGTTCATATTTCAGCACCCAACACACAGTTACCTTCTCTTATGGGATCTTTTATGAGGCCTTCTGTGTATCACCGAAGGCAAAACCAAAATGAGGAAGACATGAACTTTGCCTTCAAATATGCACTTGATTTTATTGAGGTCTGAGGATGTGAAAATGACAGGAGACACACAATTAAGTGAATGAAGGCTAGAATGATAATGACAGAATTATGCTGACAGTAAATAGCTATAGAATTTTATTTTTATTATTATTTTTTTATTTATTTTTGAGACAGAGAGATACAGAGCATGAACAGGGGAGGGGCAGAGAGAGAGGGAGACACAGAATCTGAAACAGGCTCCAGGCTCTGAGCGGTCAGCACAGAGCCCGACGCGGGGCTCGAACTCACGGACCGTGAAATCATGACCTGAGCCGAAGTCGGACGCTTAACCCACCCAGCCACCCAGGCGCCCCTTTATTTTTTTATTTTTATTTTTTTTAACGTTTATTTATTTTTGAGACAGAGAGAGAGCATGAACGGGGGAGGGACAGAGAGAGAGGGAGACACAGAAAAATAGTTACAGAGTTTTAAAGAAGATCAGCCTGCAGCCAGAGAACCACTCACTCAAAATCATATTATACCGTTACTGGCAATCACCCCCCGTCTTAAGAAGGGAACGTTTGTAGGTATGTGATGAAGAACTTTATGCTCTTGTGTTAATATCTCCTTTAGCCTTTTGAATATTTGGCTTCAGTTTAAAAAAAATTTATATTGCTTATTTATTTTTGAGAGAGAGAGGGACAGAGTGCAAACCGGGTAGAGGCAGAGAGAGAGAGAGAGAGGGAGGGAGAGGGAGAGAGAGAGAGAGAGGGAGAGAGAAAATCTGAAACAGGCTCACCTGAATCTCTCCGCACAGAGCCGGACACGGGGCTCAAACTCACAACCATGAGATCAGGACCTGAGTAGAAGTCATACGATTAACCCACTGTGCCACCCAGGTGCCCCTAGGCCTCAGTTTTTAATTTTTTTTTTTCACCAAGCTTCATTAGCTCCAGATTATTTATACAGTTTTGAACTGCTCCTAAGTATTTATTGTTCTGAGTGCTCTTTACCTTAAAAATCATGCCTACAAGTATATAACCAAAGCAGGTGACAACAGATTTTGTTAAGAAGTTTACTTTTTGTTCATTTTCATATTACTCATTTTTCATAATTTAGTGTTAGGATAGAGTATAAATTTCAAATGTTGTGTATTTTGTGTTTTTCTTTAATGGATGTTGTGAATTCTTTCTAAAAGACTGTTAATGAGATGATTTTAGGAAGACTAAGGACCCTTGAACCCTGTAATCTTGAAATTTTGGTAACTTGCCTAAGTTCTCTCTCAGTCAAGTTATATAAAAGTTTTTGTTTGCTTTTTAGGTTTTATTAACAACTTTGCTGCAAGTTTTGCATCATATACTTGGATTTGAAATGTAATGACAGAGAAGGATAGATAGTGAAAGATATGATAATCATTGCATTTCAGGCAAACTCAATATACAAAGCACTAATTGCAAAAAATAAAACAGAACAAAACAAAAAAGTATTATTTTGACCCTATCTACTATTCATCCTCCATCTGTACAGAATTCCCTCCCCTGTATTTTATGGCTTCCTGTGGGTATGATTTATATGCCATTATATATAGTCTCCTGTAATTATTTACATAATTGTTTCCTTTTCTGTATCCTCCAGTCTTCTATAAATCACTAGAATATAGAAATTTTTGTGTGTCCTTAGCACCATACCCAGGAATGACAGGTATTTGAAAAGAAAAAAAAAAAAAAAGAAAAAAAGAAAATGTCTGGAGTTCACTCTATATTTTGAGTCTTCTAAGGACTGAGTGCCTACATGTTGGTTAAGAATATCACACACGCAAAAATAGCAGCTTCCATTGATGTTTTAAGATAACTTCAAGTGGAAGATAAAACATTTCCAAAATTAAAATGGAAGTCAGGTGGAAATGAAGTGCTACACAGTTTTCCAAGGGACATTTATTTCTTGCAACAAAGAAGGCTGACATTGTTAGTCCATGGTTGTTCGATTATATTCTTTCTTACATACATAATGTGCATGTTAGTGCATCTTCTATGGGAAATTTGATTCACATATTGTGTACATTTTTCTTTTTCTTAGCAAATCTTGAATTTTCATCACAATTCTCGTAGCATACAAAGCAAGCTTTATTTTCAAAAGTGGAAGTTCAATTACTAGGAAACATGATGACAATACCAAGCACTAAACCCATAAATGACAGAAGCGGCAGATTTCCCACTTGGCCAAAGTGGAATGTCTTTCAGTTTACTCATAATA
Source organism: Panthera uncia (assembly GCF_023721935.1). Classification (NCBI taxonomy): domain Eukaryota; kingdom Metazoa; phylum Chordata; class Mammalia; order Carnivora; family Felidae; genus Panthera; species Panthera uncia. Next base: position 92,807,513 of record NW_026057578.1, read on the forward strand.
TTGAAAAAATAGAGAATCTTTTCTTTGCCTGCCTTTCCTGGAGTCAAAGTTATGTGTTTACTTTTAATTTTGTATGTATTTGTATATGCATTCAACAAATAATAGGTATTATTCACATAATTTTGTTATAAAGGGAAAGAGGAAAAAGAGGAAAGGTTTGAAATTCACTGTATTTATTGTTAAACATTTCTTAAAAGTTCATTTACTACTCTTAACTTTAGTAAATCTCCAATTGGAACATAGAATCCCTACTCTCCCATTCAGTATTTATTTATCTTTATTTTACCATTACTAATTGAAATATTACATGAGAAAGGGTTTTTCCAAATGGAAATTCGGTAGAAAAATGTTCATGGTATTGTTTTCTCTTATGCATTTCCTAGAGTGGTTGGTTCCGTTGCAGTTTATATGCTTATCTCTTTATAGCGTTTTCATAACACTAATATAACATGGGCAAGATAAATCTCATGGTAATGACATTAAAATTGATAACTGAACATTTTAAGGATACCTGAAACTTTTCGTTACCTTGTTAAAATTAAGAAGAACAAAACAAATACAACTTAATATGAACTGTTAATTCTCCTGCAAGATAAAGAGAATTCATTCACTTATTATGTTTTACTTAATATTATCATTATTATTATTTTATTGTGACCGAGAGAAGGAGCATGAGCAGGGGAGGTATAGAGAGGGAGAGAGAGAAAATCCCAAGCAGACTCCATGCTCAGCACGCTGAGCCTGATGCAGGGCTTAATACCATGACCCTGAGATCAGGACCTGAGCCAAAATCCACAGTTGAAGGCTTATCCAACTGAACCATCCAGACGCCCCCATTTACCTATTATGCTTTAATTGTTTTCAATGCTAAACACTCCATCAAATAATGATGGAAAAACAATTATCTTAAGAGGGTAAAACTAGTTGAACATGAGATATATAAAAACTAAAGAATTCCCTTTAGCACCTTTATCACTGAAGTGGAATTCGTGTAAAACGGTATAAAGGATATAATAACATAGGCATGATTCTCCACACCTTCCTTTCCCTCTATTCTGATTTCCAGTTTGCCCCCAAGTGTGGCTTATTTTGCCTCCTAAATAATCATCAAATTATTCTGCTTTTGTTCATCCTCAGCACCTCCTAGTCCAAATCATTGTTTACTCTCTGACCATTGCAGTGGTCTTCTCACAGGACTACCCACATCCACTTGGGCCCTTATGACCTTTTGTCTACACTGTACAGGGCTCTTTCCAGGGCACATTCTTCATTACCAGGCTTTGCAATTTAAAACATGTCAGAAGTCTCTGTGGAATTTCAGCTTAAAGACAAAATTTCTGAGTGTTGCCTGTAAAGCCATGTGTGATCTGTCTCCTTCTGGTTCTTTAGGTCACATTTAATGCCGGCCTTCCCTGCTTTGCCCATCACTATGCCACTCAGATCATAATCATACATGTCTTCAGTTCCTTGACCTTGACAGACTCTCTCCTGTCATATGCTGGTCTTTTTCTGATCCAATTTTCTCCTCCTCATCTTTTAAATGTCAGCAAAATATCATTTCCTCAGAGAAGAGTTCCTTGACAACTTGACCCCAGTCAGATCCTCCCTTTATAGCATCATAGCCTTCAAGCTTGGCCCCACTGCAACTTTTCATTAATCAGGACCTAAGTCCTATCTGTCTTATTATCTTATGACCTGGGTGCAAGACATAGTCAGAAGAATAACAGGTAACCAATAAACATGTATGAAGTCTATGAATCATAAAATGCTTTATATTTTAAAACCATTTGAATATGTAATATTTAAGAGAACCAACCCATCTCATGGAGTATATGTATGTATGTCCCTTAGCCAGAGAAACAGGGATAGAAGTTTGAAAGTTTATAGATTATATGATCAAACTCCTGTTCTGTAGGTTTAACTATAATCCTAAAGAATTTCATCATTTAAGTACAAATTAGTCATGTCTCCATTGTTGTGATAGTAAGATGTTGTTGTATATGCTATTATCAGTTACATAAAGTGACATAGAAAAAAAGTTGCTTATCATTTCCAAATCTTCTTCACCACCCCAGTTCTCAAATGTCACCAATTGCTCCTGGTAGATAACGAACTCTACTATCTGGTTTTAGTCTTACTTAGAGAGATTAAACAAGTTTGTTTACCCCTGGGGATAACTTTAAAGACTTTCCAAGAAGCCAAAATAGTACTAAATCCAGGGAACTGTTACTGTATAGGAAAGAAGACAGAAATCACACTTAAAAGAGGGAAAGGAAATGAGATAAAATCTTGAAAAGCATGTAGGGAGAAATGAAAACAGGCGGGGCGCAGTCTTTATCTTTTCAAGCAATCTACTGTGCTTCAAGTTTTGAACATCTAAGAGCCCAAATAATGGCCTCTATCTCAGATCGCCCCTGGAGTCCAGTTTTGATGCTGATAAATGCTGTTTTTACAACTTGTTGTTGCCAGATATGGTTTCTCTGAATTATCCAGAGGCCAAACATCATCCACCTTTCTTCTTTTTTTCCAATTTATTTTGCAGTTATCATGCCTCAAGCATGGGTCACTATGGTTGGAAATAACTTTTAGTAGCTGCATGAGCCAATAAATGAATGTATCCAGAGGCTGCTTTGAGGTTGTGTGGTGATTGTCAAAGGGATCTTCATCATAGGATGAGACATCAGTTCGAAAAAAATGCAAACCGGGTCTTATATTTCCAGATTGCCTTTCTCAGGGAGCAGGCCAACTCTCCCAATGCTTATGAGTATGAAAACTACCCAGTATTTTTAATACCCCTATTTCCTCAAATTCTAGCTTAGTGTGTTCAAGCAGCATTGTCTTTTGAACTTATGTGAAAATGAAAATCAGTCTGAATGATCTTATATAAGATAATTTGAGAAATAGGCTATTCTATAATGTCAAGTGAGATTGGATTTGTACTGTACATTCTATAGCGACCACAGACACCCAATAATCATGATGTGTTGAGATGTTTCATGACCCAGGTAAATCTTCTAAATCATCGAATCAGTTATCTTGTTTTGGTTCGATCTTTATGTTAAATATATTTTGTCTTCATATGCCTTGGCCTTTGTTAACCTGTGTGCTTTGTTTTTATATATTTTTATTAAATATATTTTATGGTCCTTAGATACCTTAATCTTTGTTAAATCTTATGTTTTAACAGGTAGCATAGCAGGATGGTTATGAGTTTGGGTGGTGGGGCCAGAAGACAAAGACTTGAATCTCTGCTCTGCTACTTGCTAGCTTTTTGACTTGGACTTTTACTTAACCTCTCAGTGCTTCAGTTTTTTCCTCTAAGAAATGGGGATGATAATTATTTTTATGTCTTTAAATGATTTAATATGCACAAAACACTTATAACAATCTTTGTATCTTAGTAAAAACTAGTATAATGATATTATAATTATCACATCCTATTCATTACTATATAACATTTTAATTAAATGCCTACTATATGCTGAATATTTTGTTGGCAATGGGTGGTATTGATCAACCTAAAAGAAATAGCTAGCTCCTACCTTCCAAGAGCTGGAAGCCAGGTGAATAGAGATAGAGTTTGAACAAGTAAACAAAAAGTAAAGTGATCTCTACAGTAAATGGAATGAATGAGATACTATGGTTTTGAATCATAGGACAGAACTACTTCAGAGAGGATGGCCAAAGACAGATGGCCTGAAATATGTTTTCATATGTTGCCTCAAGATTGAAAGAGAACCAATTATGACATCAGGGACAGAGTGGCTTTTCAGGGAGAGAAAACAACCTGAGCGATAAGAGTCTTGAATAGAAAAGCACTTGCTGAACTCTGGTAAATGAAGTAAGGCTATTGTGTTTGGAGTTAGAGAGAAACAACATGAGGTGGAAGGAGGCACCAGGAGCAGGATCATGCATTCAGCATGGCAGGGGTTCAGTCTAAATTCAAGGGAAGACATGATAGGACTTTAAAGTGATGATGCTTTATTTTTTTTTCTTCTAAATTTTTATTTAAATTCTATTTAGTTAACATGCAGTGCAATATTGGTTTCAAGAATGGAATTCAGTGATTCATCAATTACGTATAACACCCAGTGCTCATCATAACAAGTGCTCTCCTTAATCCCCATGACCCATCTAGCCCATCCCCCACCCACCTTCTTCCATCAACCCTCAGTTTGTTCTCTATCTTTAAGAGTCTCTCATGGTTTGTTTCCCTCTCCCCCCACCCCAAGTTCATCTGTTTTGTTACTTAAATTCCACATATGAGTGAAAACAGGTAGTATTTATCTTTCTGTGGCCTGTTTTGCTTAACATAATACAGTCTAGCTCCATCCATGTTGTTGCAAATGGCAAGATTTCATTCTTTTAGATGGCTGAGTAATATTCTATTGTGTCTATACACCACATCTTCTTTATCCATTCATCAGTTGATGGAGGTGTCTTAAAATTCTAGAAAATTATTCTATCTGCCATGTTGGAAAACGAATTAGAAGAGGAATGGGAAGCACCAGTTGAAAAAATTTTAATAGCCAAGATAAAAGGTGAGATGGTCCAAAACAGTGGTGGTGGTGATTAAGGGAAGTGTGGTATGTATGGAATATGGAAATTGAGAGCTAAAAGAAAAATAAAAGATGACTCCCAATTTTCTGGCTTGAGCAACTGGGGGAGATAGTGGTGCTTAAAGGGGGGATATGAGGTGTGGATTAAGTTTAAGCAGTAGGACAGAGGATGGAATGAAGAATTCAGTTTGGGATGAAGATTAAGATGGCTATATTTCACATAATAGAGGTATAAAAACATTTAGAAATATGAATTTAGAATTCATAGATAAGGTAAGGATTAGAGACAGAAGTTTAAGAGATGGTATAAAGATGACATTTAAAGTCCTAGGGATGGCAGGGAGGTTCCGGAAGATGGCGGCGTAGGAGGACGCGGGGCTCACAGCGCGTCCTGCCGATCACTTAGATTCCACCTACACCTGCCTAAAGAACCCAGAAAACCGCCAGAGGATTAGCAGAAGGGAGTCTCCGGAGTCAAGCGCAGACGAGAGGCCCACGGAAGAGGGTAGGAAGGGCAGCGAGGCGGTGCGCGCTCCACGGACTGGCGGGAGGGAGTCGGGGCGGAGGGGCGGCTCGCCGGCCAAGCGGAGCCCCCGAGTCTGGCCGGCAAAAGCGGAGGGGCCGGACAGACTGTGTTCCGACAGCAAGCGCGACTTAGCGTCTGGGAGGTCAGAAGTTAACAGCTCTGCTCGGAAAGCGGGAAGGCTGGAGGACAAAGGGAGGGAGAGCTGCTGAGCCCCCGGACGGCAGAGCTCAGCTTGGCGGGGAACAAAGGCGCCAGCGCCATCTCCCCCGCCCATCCCCCAGCCAAAATCCCAAAGGGAACCAGTTCCTGCCAGGGAACTTGCTCGCTCCGCGCAAACACCCAACTCTGTGCTTCTGCGGAGCCAAACCTCCGGCAGCGGATCTGACTCCCTCCCGCTGCCACAGGGCCCCTCCTGAAGTGGATCACCTAAGGAGAAGCGAGCTAAGCCTGCCCCTCCAGCCCCCGTGCACCTTGCCTACCCACCCCAGCTAATACCCCAGATCCCCAGCAACACAAGCCTGGCAGTGTGCAAGTAGCCCAGACGGGACACGCCACCCCACAGTGAATCCCACCCCTAGGAGAGGGGAAGAGAAGGCACACACCAGTCTGACTGTGGCCCCAGCAGTGGGCTGGGGGCAGACATCGGGTCGGACTGCGGCCCCGCCCACTAACTCCAGTTATACACCACAGCACAGGGGAAGTGCCCTGCAGGTCCTCACCACGCAAGGGACTCTCCAAAATGACCAAACGGAAGAATTCCCCTCAGAAGAATCTCCAGGAAATAACAACAGCTAATGAACTGATCAAAAAGGATTTAAATAATATAACAGAAAGTGAATTTAGAATAATAGTCATAAAATTAATCGCTGGGCTTGAAAACAGTATACAGGACAGCAGAGAATCTCTTGCCACAAAGATCGAGGGACTAAGGAACAGTCACGAGGAGTTGAAAAACGCTTTAAACGAAATGCAAAACAAAATGGAAACCACGATGGCTCGGCTTGAAGAGGCAGAGGAGAGAATAGGTGAACTAGAAGATAAAGTTATGGAGAAAGAGGAAGCTGAAAGAAAGAGAGATAAAAAAATCCAGGAGTATGAGGGGAAAATTAGAGAACTAAGTGATACACTAAAAAAAAAATAATATACGCATAATTGGTATCCCAGAGGAGGAAGAGAGAGGGAAAGGTGCTGAAGGGGTACTTGAACAAATTATAGCTGAGAATTTCCCTGAACTGGGGAAGGAAAAAGGCATTGAAATCCAAGAGGCACAGAGAACTCCCTTCAGACGTAACTTGAATCGATCTTCTGCACGACATATCATAGTGAAACTGGCAAAATACAAGGATAAAGAGAAAATTCTGAAAGCAGCAAGGGATAAACGTGCCCTCACATATAAAGGGAGACCTATAAGACTCGTGACTGATCTCTCCTTTGAAACTTGGCAGGCCAGAAAGGCTTGGCACGATATCTACAGTGTGCTAAACAGAAAAAATATGCAGCCGAGAATCCTTTATCCAGCAAGTCTGTCATTTAGAATAGAAGGAGAGATAAAGGTCTTCCCAAACAAACAAAAACTGAAGGAATTTGTCACCACGAAACCAGCCCTACAAGAGATCCTAAGGGGGATCCTGTGAGACAAAGTACCAGAGACATCACTACAAGCATAAAACATACAGACATCACAATGACTCTAAACCCATATCTTTCTATAATAACACTGAATGTAAATGGATTAAATGCGCCAACTAAAAGACATAGGGTATCAGAATGGATAAAAAAACAAGACCCATCTATTTGCTGTCTACAAGAGACTCATTTTAGATCGGAGGACACCTTTAGATTGAGAGTGAGGGGATGGAGAACTATTTATCATGCTCCTGGAAGCCAAAAGAAAGCTGGAGTAGCCATACTTATATCAGACAAACTAGACTTTAAATTAAAGGCTGTAACAAGAGATGAAGAAGGGCATTATATAATAATCACAGGGTCTATCCACCAGGAAGAGCTAACTATTATAAATGTCTATGCGCCAAATACCCGAGCCCCCAGATATATAAAACAATTACTCATAAACATAAGCAACCTTATTGATAAGAATGTGGTCATTGCAGGGGACTTTAACACCCCACTTACAGAAATGGATAGATCATCTAGACACACAGTCAATAAAGAAACAAGGGCCCTGAACGATACATTGGATCAGATGGACTTGACAGATATATTTAGAACTCTGCATCCCAAAGCAACAGAATATACTTTCTTCTCGAGTTCACATGGAACATTCTCCAAGATAGATCATATACTGGGTCACAAAACAGCCCTTCATAAGTTTACAAGAATTGAAATTATACCATGCATACTTTCAGACCACAATGCTATGAAGCTTGAAATCAACCACAGGAAAAAGTCTGGAAAACCTCCAAAAGCATGGAGGTTAAAGAGCACCCTACTAACGAATGAGTGGGTCAACCAGGCAATTAGAGAAGAAATTAAAATATATATGGAAACAAACGAAAATGAAAATACAACAATCCAAACGCTTTGGGATGCAGCGAAGGCAGTCCTGAGAGGAAAATACATTGCAATCCAGGCCTATCTCAAGAAACAAGAAAAATCCCAAATACAAAATCTAACAGCACACCTAAAGGAAATAGAAGCAGAACAGCAAAGGCAGCCTAAACCCAGCAGAAGAAGAGAAATAATAAAGATCAGAGCAGAAATAAACAATATAGAATCTAAAAAAACTGTAGAGCAGATCAACGAAACCAAGAGTTGGTTTTTTGAAAAAATAAACAAAATTGACAAACCTCTAGCCAGGCTTCTCAAAAAGAAAAGGGAGATGACCCAAATAGATATAATCATGAATGAAAATGGAATGATTACAACCAATCCCTCAGAGATACAAACAATTATCAGGGAATACTATGAAAAATTATATGCCAGCAAATTGGACAACCTGGAAGAAATGGACAAATTCCTAAACACCCACACTCTTCCAAAACTCAATCAGGAGGAAATAGAAAGCTTGAACAGACCCATAACCAGCGAAGAAATTGAATCGGTTATCAAAAATCTCCCAACAAATAAGAGTCCAGGACCAGATGGCTTCCCAGGGGAGTTCTACCAGACATTTAAAGCAGAGATAATACCTATCCTTCTCAAGCTATTCCAAGAAATAGAAAGGGAAGGAAAACTTCCAGACTCATTCTATGAAGCCAGTATTACTTTGATTCCTAAACCAGACAGAGACCCAGTAAAAAAAGAGAACTACAGGCCAATATCCCTGATGAATATGGATGCAAAAATTCTTAATAAGATACTAGCAAATCGAATTCAACAGCATATAAAAAGAATTATTCACCATGATCAAGTGGGATTCATTCCTGGGATGCAGGGCTGGTTCAACATTCGCAAATCGATCAACGTGATACATGACATTAACAAAAAAAAAGAGAAGAACCATATGATCCTGTCAATCGATGCAGAAAAGGCCTTTGACAAAATCCAGCACCCTTTCTTAATAAAAACCCTTGAGAAAGTCGGGATAGAAGGAACATACTTAAAGATCATAAAGGCCATTTATGAAAAGCCCACAGCTAACATCATCCTCAACGGGGAAAAACTGAGAGCTTTTTCCCTGAGATCAGGAACACGACAGGGATGCCCACTGTCACCGCTGTTGTTTAATATAGTGCTGGAAGTTCTAGCATCAGCAATCAGACAACAAAAGGAAATCAAAGGCATCCAAATTGGCAAAGATGAAGTCAAGCTTTCGCTTTTTGCAGATGACATGATATTATACATGGAAAATCCGATAGACTCCACCAAAAGTCTGCTAGAACTGATACATGAATTCAGCAAAGTTTCAGGATACAAAATCAATGTGCAGAAATCAGTTGCATTCTTATACACTAACAATGAAGCAACAGAAAGACAAATGAAGAAACTGATCCCATTCACAATTGCACCAAGAAGCATAAAATACCTAGGAATAAATCTAACCAAAGATGTAAAAGATCTGTATGCTGAAAACTATAGAAAGCTTATGCAGGTAATTGAAGAAGATATAAAGAAATGGAAAGACATTCCCTGCTCATGGATTGGAAGAATAAATATTGTCAAAATGTCAATACTACCCAAAGCTATCTACACATTCAATGCAATCCCAATCAAAATTGCACCAGCATTCTTCTCGAAACTAGAACAAGCAATCCTAAAATTCATATGGAACCACAAAAGGCCCCGAATAGCCAAAGTAATTTTGAAGAAGAAGACCAAAGCAGGAGGCATCACAATCCCAGACTTTAGCCTCTACTACAAAGCTGTCATCATCAAGACAGCATGGTATTGGCATAAAAACAGACACATAGACCAATGGAATAGAATAGAAACCCCAGAACTAGACCCACAAACGTATGGCCAACTCATCTTTGACAAAGCAGGAAAGAACATCCAATGGAAAAAAGACAGTCTCTTTAACAAATGGTGCTGGGAGAACTGGACAGCAACATGCAGAAGGTTGAAACTAGACCACTTTCTCACACCATTCACAAAAATAAACTCAAAATGGATAAAGGACCTGAATGTGAGACAGGAAACCATCAAAACCTTAGAGGAGAAAGCAGGAAAAGACCTCTCTGACCTCAGCCGTAGCAATCTCTTACTCAGCACATCCCCAAAGGCAAGGGAATTAAAAGCAAAAGTGAATTACTGGGACCTTATGAAGATAAAAAGCTTCTGCACAGCAAAGGAAACAACCAACAAAACTAAAAGGCAACCAACGGAATGGGAAAAGATATTTGCAAATGACACATCAGACAAAGGGCTAGTATCCAAAATCTATAAAGAGCTCATCAAACTCCACACCCGAAAAACAAATAACCCAGTGAAGAAATGGGCAGAAAACATGAATAGACACTTCTCTAAAGAAGACATCCGGATGGCCAACAGGCACATGAAAAGATGTTCAACGTCGCTCCTCATCAGGGAAATACAAATCAAAACCACACTCAGATATCACCTCACGCCAGTCAGAGTGGCCAAAATGAAGAAATCAGGAGACTATAGATGCTGGAGAGGATGTGGAGAAACAGGAACCCTCTTGCACTGTTGGTGGGAATGCAAATTGGTGCAGCCGCTCTGGAAAGCAGTGTGGAGGTTCCTCAGAAAATTAAAAATAGACCTACCCTATGACCCAGCAATAGCACTGCTAGGAATTGATCCAAGGGATACAGGAGTACTGATGCATAGGGGCACCTGTACCCCAATGTTTATAGCGGCACTCTCAACAATAGCCAAATTATGGAAAGAGCCTAAATGTCCATCAACTGATGAATGGATAAAGAAATTGTGGTTTATATACACAATGGAATACTACGTGGCAATGAGAAAAAATGAAATATGGCCTTTTGTAGCAACATGGATGGAACTGGAGAGTGTGATGCTAAGTGAAATAAGCCATACAGAGAAAGACAGATACCATATGGTTTCACTCTTATGTGGATCCTGAGAAACATAACAGAAACCCATGGGGGAGGGGAAGGAAAAAAAAAAAAAAAGAGGTTAGAGTGGGAGAGAGCCAAAGCATAAGAGACTGTTAAAAACTGAGAACAAACTGAGGGTTGATGGGGGGTGGGAGGGAGGGCAGGGTGGGTGATGGATATTGAGGAGGGCTCCTTTTGGGATGAGCACTGGGTGTTGTATGGAAACCAATTTGACAGTAAATTTCATATATTAAAAAAAAAATAATAAAAAAAAAAATAAAGTCCTAGGGATGGCAGAATTCATTTAGGAAAAGGGTGTAGAGAGAAATGAAGAAATTTGGACCAAGCCCTAATAATATCCAGCATTTAGAAGAAGACACAAATATCCATTTCTCATTCCTCTTGGATAAATGATTGCTTTATCATAAAATAATGCTATAATCAATATCTCATTATATGATATGGTAATGCTGCATATTGTATGATATTATATTATACAGAGATCAAAGAACTACAAATGCTATATTCTCTCTCTCTTTGCTCTTGTTTCATTTGGGACTCTGGATTTCACTTTCCCATAATATAAAAATAAGTAAGTTATTATGGAATATATCCTAAACAAAAAGTGACATATATGGTAGCGAATAAAAATAATTTAGATGTTAGAAATGCTAATCCATAAATTACTTCTGAATGTTTGTATTACCCAATACAAAAAAAAAAAAAGAAAAAAAACAATGTAATTAGTGCAATTGTTTTATAGATGACCCCTTACATAGTGTATTTCTTCTTTCATAAGTACTATTTTGAGAAAGAAAGAGTATTGAAACTAAGGAGCATTTATGCCCATAGGAAAATTTGATAATGATCAGATCAGATTATCTGTATACAAAAAGAAAAAGGATTTAGATCAGAGAACAGGGTCTGGACATTGTCAGAGACCATATGATTGAAGGGTCATTCCTTAGGACTTAGCTTCTTCCTCAGCTCCACAGTCCTGGCAGTTACAGGGATGGAAAACAGTGGAAGCTTGGCCTCAACCAAACTAAATGTTCAAGGTCTCCTGGAGCATCTGTGACCACAGTCATCTTCATACCCAGGTGTCTTCCAGTTCCCAGAAAGAAATTGAGCTCAGAGTGTCCCTTGCTGTCATAAGTCATAATGCCATGGAAGAGGAAAGTGTGTGTGTGTGTGTGTGTGTGTGTGTGTGTGTGTGTGTGCATGCAGTGCTTTTAGGAGAAATTTCTTCTATTAAAAAAAATGTGTATCTATTTATTTTGAGAGAGAGAGTACTAGTGGACTAGAGGGGCAGAGAGGGAGGGAGAGAATCTTAAGCAGGCTCCATGCTCAATGCAAAGCTTGATGTGGGGTTCAATCCCATGACTGTGAAATCATGACCTGAGCTGAAATCACAAGTCGAATGCTTAACCAACTGAGCCACCCAGGCGACCCTGTATGAGGAATTTCTTAAATCAAATGTCAGCTTATTCCATTGACTTCAACCTTCTTTATTCTTTTCAATGAGGGCTCTGTGTATAGCTCCTTTCTGAGTTCATAAGTGTGATCACCTCCAAACACAATCATCAAGGAGAGAGAATAGAGGTTTATCAGGATAGGCTTTCACTTGGGCTTCAAGATTGGCATAATACAATGAAGGAGATAATCAGATCACATCCAGAGTCTTGAAGACAATGAGGAGTTATTAAATCAACTTCAGAGACACTGGTCACTTTATTAAAGGCATCCAAACTTATGGCATGAAGCCACATGACATTTTTCAAGGAAATTATATATCTTTTGAACCTAGAAGAATATTTGAAGTTCAGATTGTTCTGGTAGCTTTAAAACATTTAGTAAACAGCATAACCTGTACAAGAGTTAGATTGTAATTATTTAAAAGGCAAGTAATCAGGACATTTGTTGAACTCAGCTGAAAGTTGCCAAAGTGTAATTGGCTTGCAGATGGAAAACCACCAAGGAGTCATCCCGGATACTGGCAAGCCTCAGGGAGTGGACAGCTATTTCTTTGATATCAAAGTACAAACTGACAAACCTTTTGTCCAAGGATCAGTGAACCTGCATATGGGTGTTGACCAAGAAAGTTGCCAGGTAGAATGCTGTACCTGAGGACATAGCTAGAATTAGGAATGGACTTTATTTTTTTTTTTCAAGTTTACTTGTTTATTGTGTGTGTGTGTGTGTGTGTGTGTGTGTGTGTGTGAGAGAGAGAGAGAGAGAGAGAGAGAAAGAGAGAGAGAGAGAGACAAAGAGAGAGTAAGAGAGAGAAAAAGAGAACAAGTTGGGGAAAGGCAGAGAACAAGAGAGACAATCCCAAGCAGACCGTGCTGTCGGTGTGAAGCCTGACTCAGGGCTCAATCTCACAAACCGTGAGATCATGACCTGAACTGATATCAAGAGTCAGACACTTAACTGACTGAACCACCCAGGGGCCCCTGGACTGGGTGGACTTTATAACTGGCCAACATATACACTTCTGTAGATAGATGCAAGTCTGTTGATACCTGCAGAAGAAATATGTATTGTTCTGTAGCCTTTGGTGTAACTATATTTGGCATAACTATATGCTTTTTTGGTCTTTTGCTTCGATAAGAGAAACAATACTTTATAGAAGCAAAGGAATAATTTTTAAAAAGGGTCTGGAATGAGTGATAGTGATGATCACACTGTCATGCAGTCCTGCCAGATGCATTGCATGGTGAATACCAACATCCCTATAGAAGATATCCATAATTTGACTCTATCAAAGTATAATGGTGTTTGTTCATTATTTTATTTTCTGGAAAAAAAAATTACATTTTTATAATTTTTATCTAGTCCACCTAATTATTATGCTGTTGAATCTAAAAAATGCCTTCTACGCATCCTTTTATTTCCTTGTTGATCTCTTTCAAAAATATATATATCATGTATGTTGAGTTATATTCCAGGGTATAATCAATAACTTACATATGCAGTTAAAAGGAAGCTATGAGAAGGTGGTAACTTTCTGCATCATCTTTTTATTAAACATCTTACTATATTATGATATCTTGAAAGTATTTTATTTTTGGTATCTTATTTTGATAGAGAAGACACTTTCAACATATTGCCAAATGTGGTCTTTGCTGACTAAATCTAAGATGCAACATTTCTGAGATATAATCATTATGATTACTATCGTATTTTATTTTTTGCCTATTTATAAACTAGAGCACTGTCAAATAATGCAAAAACAACTTAGTGTGTGGACCATAACTGTCATATTCACTGCATGGTGGAAAATTATCCTCAGTGTTGAGTGAATACAGAGGATTTACTTTTACTGTATAGAATGATGGCTTAAAGAAGGTGAGTTTAGCAGGCAAGAAAGGATACTGGAAAACTATTTTAAGGATGAATTGCAAAACAATGACATTGCCTTTCAGTCAGCCAGTAAAGCAAAAGGAAGGAAAATCCTAGGGAAAAAAGTGCCTGCTCTTGGGCTGTTTACTGAAAGAAGTGTAGAAAAGTCTGTGGAATTTAAAGATAATGATAGTTGGAAGGAGAATATAAGAATTATCTACAGTTGTGGTTTTCAACGTGCAGTTCCTCAACTGAAAGCACCTGCATCACCTGAGAACTTGCTAGAAATGCAGATTCTCTTCTTTACCCCAGACCTGTTGAATCAGAAAGTCTGTTTCGGGGCACCTGGGTGGCTCAGTCAGTTGAGCATCCAACTTTAGCTCTCAGTTCCTGAGTTTGAGCCCTGCATTGGCTCTGTGCTACCAGCTCAGAGCCTGGAGCCTGTTTTGGATTCTGTGTCTCCCTCTCTGCCCCTCCCCCACTCATGTGCCCGGGCTTGCGTGCGCTCTCTCTCTTTCTGTCAAAAGTAAATAAACAATTTAAAAAAATAAAGTGTGTTTAGATAAGCCCTCTAGATGATTGTGATACACACTCAAGATTGAAAACACTGCTTTAAACTGGGATATTTGTCTGAGTTGACCAGATGAAATGCCCATGTGGATTAGATTGACTGGTGAACTGTCTAACTTCAGGCTGAGTTGGAATCTTCCCTTGATGAACTTACTGATACGTTCAAGTGAAATATTTTAGGACCCTCCCCAAACCCATCCCTGGGAGCTCTTTGAGAGCTTAAAAATGAGGACAGTTGAAATCTGCCCACTTCAAAAGTTACACATTATCTTTAGTTCAAGTAATTAAATCTTACATTTGATGATCAGAGATAGCTCTGTAGGAAGAATACAGTGGGACATTGCCTATTTCTTATGTAAAAATCTGCTATAAAATGCCTCGTATTTACCTGTTTACTCATGTCTGTTTTTTTTTTTAAAGGGAAGTTTGTATTCCCTTGAAGGTATGTGTTTTAAGATATAAATTTTTCAAAATTTGAATTCAAGATAAAACATGTTGGTTGAAATGCATGTAAGGTATAAGTGACCTTATTCCATTTTTTAGTAATATCAGATTCTGATTGGAGTATGTCTGTTGCAGTGTCCTCAGAAGTTGACCTTGAATAGAGGATTCCAGTCCAGGTCATTTATTGAGGAGATTATCCCAGAAATGTTGATAGGGGACTGGAGTCAGAGGTAGACAGGGGCAAGGAGCCAGAAATTGTGTCTGTTGTAATTGGGAACCTTTGGGGCACAGTATAAAACCTGTCTCAGAGTTATGCTACTGCAAGGTCTTAGGGAAATGGAGTATTTATCCAGGTTATTGTCAACTCCTATCTGTCATTGATTATGGGCTGGTAGAGGATATACAGTTGGCATTATTTCTTTGCCGTTTTCACTGTGGAGACCTGAAAAACTCCCGGCAGAGTCCTGGTACTGCACGTAGAGCAAAGGGACGTTCTGTGTGGATAGGGTAGGCACAGCAGCATCTGCTACACGGTGGAGTGGATGAAAGAGTAGGTAGGTGGTAGAGAGTTGTAGGGAGGTAGATACCTACAAGGAGAAGTGGAGTGGGCTCAAAAAAAAAAAAAAAAAAAAAAAAGCAAAAGGAGAATCATGGGACTCCCAAAAGGAAAAGTGCTTCACTGTCACCGACGTGTGATGCTAACTCTCATCATCCAGGAAGCATTTATTTAATGTTCACCTGCACTTGACATTGTGATCTACCCCAGGAAGATAATGAAAGCAATATGGTTCCTCGCCTGAGGTGTTTGACAAGCTGGTCTAGAAGCAGGAAGCAGAAAACTAGAGCTCTAGGCTTCCATTCAAAATGACAAATGCAGGCTGTAAAAAGGATGGCCCTGGTGTTTATGGAGGCTACAAATTAAGTGCCGCCTGCCCAGGTTTGATCTGATGCCCATTCACACTACTGTGTACTGACACTTTCCAGAAAGTTATGCCGCGAGTCTCCAAAGATACTTTGCTGTTCTAGTCTGCCCCTGTCAGAATATCAAGTTTGGTATATCCTAGGATGTGCGTTTTATGAAATAACAGAATTATTAATTCATGATAATTGAAAAAATGTACTAGTAGTAACTAGCTTATCTTTGAATGCTTTTAATGGCAAATGTGACATATTACTTCTCCTTATCCCCACCCCTCTTCTTTCTTTTTTAAACACACAATTTTGAAAGCCATAAATCATTCCTTTTGCATTGATATGAACCCAACAGGCCAAATTACTATACTTTGCTTAATCATTTTTGAAAAAAAAATAATTAACTCTGTTTTCTTCTAATAAATTTATAAGATTCCCATAGTGAATTAGATTTTTTTATAGCAGCTGTTAATCTTTAAACTAAAAAATACTTAAATCAGTTTGGAAATAAGGAAAACATTTTTTTTTTCTCCCTGGAGTAGATCATAGTTACTTTTGTTTTCCATTTTTTTTCTTCCCTTAAGCCACCTCCAGTATGATCATATTTCCATTTTCTTTTTAAGACCTCAGTTACATCATTATCTCCTTAATGCTAACAACCCAGAATTCCTTTCCAGATACTCCCTTTTTTAGTGTTTTTAGATAAGCAAGGTATTGTTGTGGTTGTTGTTGTTTGTCTGTGTTCCTTTGCATCCTTAAGAAGCATTGAATTCTTTCCACATTTTCTCTTAATACAATTTGACTCCAAAATCATATTGGGAAATAGGATATCTCATTTGGATAGCACTCTAGCTTTGCCTCTATAAAGGTTGTTTCAGGGTAATTGGTAATTCAGCTATTTCCTCATGCCTCATTTCCAATTCATACTGTCATTTTACTAGAGGGATTCTTTTGTTCTTAGTGTTTATTCACCGAGACTACACATTTTTTTTTAACGTTATCTAAGCAATTTCAATCTTCTATTAAGAAGAAAAGTTTGCACTCCAGTATTTCTTTCCATTCCCTACTTACTTATGATCTCCTCTAATTCACTACAAATATTCCAGTAAATTTCATTCAGGTGATTAACAACTTTTGCATTTTGTTGGCTTTTCTTTGTAATCTTTGACATTTCCAGGTTTTTCCAATAATTGTCTCAGGAAGATGAAACCAAAGTTTAACTCACTCATTCCTTAAAGAATTTGGCTTTTCCTCAAGTTTTGGCTCAAAACTAAAGGGCCTATAGTAATTTTCCTGTTAAGCTTTTTAGTTTGGTGTGTGCCTGCTAGATCCATGATACACCCTCAACTTCAGTCCCATTTATCACACTGGGTGCATTTCTAAGATGGACGGTCTTCATCGCCTGTGGCCACGTTCATGTTCGATATACTCAGACTATGAAAGGAAACCCTCCCACACTACCTGGAGGAAACTTGAAAGTGTTCCATTGCTATTATCTGAAATAATACTTGATTAATCCCCTACCAGGAATGTTCTGACTCAGGTTGGCCTCCCTGATTTTTCTAAAGCATTTTCTAATCCAGTGCTTTCCAGTGCCTAGTAAATGTGTTGCATTAACAAAGGGGTGCCTGTGCTTTTCCCTTAATTTCCACCACAAAGTTATTTCTATGGCCCTTGAATTATGAATATGCTCTCTCTCGTAAATATTATTCCATTTAGATGAGCACGGTCTGGTTTTTGTCTCTGGTTACCTTCCATGGACTTGGCTATTTCCTGGTATGGGGTTTCTGACCATTATCTTTATACAGATCAGTCAGTCGTTGGTGAAATCATGCTTTCTTTTGCTGAAAGAGATCTTGAGAGAGACTGAGCATCACCCTTTGTCTTCATATGCATCCAAACAAAAGCAGGCCTGTCCTGATTTCCTTTCAGCATTCAGTCACAGTACATGCGTTCCCGAATCAATGAATATTAAATGAGATGAGCATTTGTTGAAGGCTTCTCGCGTGCCTTTGCAAGGCCTCGAGGTGGTTATTCAGCAGAGCCAGTACCACATGTGTCAACAGTGTATCCAGCCATGTCTCCATCAACCATTGTGTTTTTACTGTCCTTGTAAGTTTTACGTCGTATTTGTCTTCCACTGCTGCTGATTATAGTTATCCCTTTTCACTTGTTTTGTTCTCAGGAAATGAAACTAATTTGCATGTTAGCCAACATTAAACCCTTGGGAAAAGTAAATTTGTAAGCGTATTAATGTATATATAAATTAGAAAGCTCGCCAAACACAAACAAAGTATCCAGGGCATGTGGTTACCTGGATTGTCTTCTGGCCTTAGATTTTGAGAATATACTCAAAAGGTTCTTATGTAGAACACAGTTCCGGGGATCTCAAGAGAGTTTATACTGTGGCTGAAGATGGCATTACATTAGAAAGATAGGCTGGCCCTAGGCAAAATATCGAAGCAGGAAAAGTTTGTCTTCCAATGTCACAGCCCTCACGGCCACTCCTGCCCTCTGTTCCCTTTGGGAACTAGCCTAGGAACCCAAAGCCTTTTTTCTCTTCCTGAACTACAAAGGAATGCCTACCTTTGTCACACTCCCTGCCCAATCAAAAGCACTGCTCTCAACACCTCCCTTTTCAGAGAGACTGAATTTTAGTGAAAATTGTCAGTGAAGAACTGATTCCAGGAATCCTTACCTCTCCAGACAATACATCCTTCAGACAAACCAGTATGGATTCCAATCATTCCAGAGGGCTGGTGGGGAAAATCCTTCCATTTAGTAAGTCTCGATTTCTTGCTTTTCATTGTATGGCACCCTGAAAAGCCAGTGTGCTCAAATTTTGGTGTGGCCTATATCATTTTTTTATTGCCAAATATGAGCCAATGAAACAGTACAGACAAATATTCTCGGAAGAGATCTACTTCTCTCTCTTAACCCCTATCATAGAACAGTCTTGCCATAAAGAATCTTTAGATTATTTCTTGGGATATATGTATGCGTTCATAAATATGTAT
Organism: Panthera uncia; assembly: GCF_023721935.1. Lineage (NCBI taxonomy): Eukaryota > Metazoa > Chordata > Mammalia > Carnivora > Felidae > Panthera > Panthera uncia. The sequence continues at coordinate 92,826,366 of NW_026057578.1, forward strand.
TATTACTTGGAAGTTCTTTAATACTTACATTCATTGTATTCTATTGGAAGTATCATTTGTAAGGTTGTATTTTTCTAACAACTAAATGAACCTAGTTCATTGTTTGTAATTTTACCTTATATTACTCCATTGGATGTGCAAATTATTTTCTTACTGTTGGCCATTTGGAGTGTTTGCAGTGTCTGCCTGTAACACACAGAGCTACAGTACACAAATTGTTGTGTGCATCTTGTGGACATGTACAGGTGTGTCTTGAGGAAATACACCTAGAAGTAGAATTGTTAAATAATGCATTGCATACATAGGTATAAGTCTTACAGTTGTTCTAGAACTTGCTTTTCTGGGACAAGAACTGATAGTGATTTATTCTTAGACCTATGCATTGTCTATTATGGGCAGACAAAAAGTAGAATTGCTAAGTCCTGGGATAGCTTCCATTTACCTTTACCAGACAGTGTGAAAATATTCTCTAAAGCATTTGAGACGATTACAGTAGTAAATGAGATTTCCTATTTCTTACATTCTTGCTAAATTGTATAGGAGTTTTTAGCATTTTCCCCCCAATTTTATGTGAGTAAATTTGTATCTTAATGTCATTTTAATTTTTTTGTATTATTATTATTGGGCTTTACATTTATTTATCAGCCATTTGGACCTACTCTCCTTTCATTTTCTTTGCCTATGTTTCCATTGAGTTGTTCTTCATCTAAAATAACTATACGTATATTTTGGATACTCAAAGTTTGTATTTTACATAATTTTTGCAAATATGCACTCCTGCTCTGTGATTAGTATTTTAATTTTGTTCATGCCTTTTTAAAATATACTTCTTTAAAAATGTAGTGTAATTTCACTACTTTTTGTTGAGTATTTTCTTTAAGAAATTATTTTCTATCCCAATGTCATTATACATATATCTAAATACTTTTGCAAACGTTTAAGAATTTGGCTTTTACATTTGTCTTTATCTTTGATTTTTATTTTGTGAATTAAGATCTAGTTTTATTATTTTGCTTATTCATAGTTAATATTTAGTACCATTTATTGAAATGGTATTTATTGAGCTGTTGAAAGGCTCTCTATTCTATTCCATTGGTTAATTTCCACATGCATACCACTTCAACTTAATTACCATAGTTAATAAATATTGATATCTTGCAGGGCAAGTCTTTGTCCCTTTTTTGTTGTTCTTCAGAAACACCTTTGCTATTCTTGATTGGCTCTTTGTTCCTCAATCTGAATCTTAGTATGTCTTGTTTATTTCTCTACAAGAGAACTCTGTTGGGAATTTGATTATAGTTGTATTGAATTTATAGATCAGTTTGGAAAGAATTTCCATTTTTTAAATATTGTGTCTTAATCATCATTAGGGTATATTTCTCCATTTCATCGTGTTTTGTTTTTATATTTCAGTAGTTTTATAATTTCCATCATAAAGGTCTTCATCCTTTTGGTTTTATTCCTAGGATTTTATAGAATTTGTCTTTGCTTGTTTATAAATGGTTATTATGATTAAAAATTTTTCGTGTTAATCTGTGTTTTAGACATTTTCTTAATGCGTCAGGGAGATCATCATAAACATGAGCTGTCATGATGCAATTGGATTTTGTTTACATGCCTAAAAAATAACTGATCTAATAGTTCTGGTGATCGCTCTAGAGTTTGTTTTCCTGGGACAGTAACTGACAGGAGTTAGCTTTGAGATCACTGTCTTTTTTTTTTTTTTTTTTTTTTCCATAGAGGTGGGCTGCAAGTAGATTGCATCAATTGTATTTCCTGGACAGTGACTCAGATACTGAAGAAACCCTTCTTTCTAAGTGATACTTTTTATCTTTAGAAAATCAGCACTTTGTCACATTTACAATCATCTGACTTTGATGTAAAATCTTTCTCAATATTATTTGTCATTTCGATTTTACCTGTGGCCCCGTGGGTAACTTGATTAAGTAGTTATCAGGCCTTAGGGTATTTGGAGGTAGACCTACTTTAAATGCCATTGACATTCATTATCACTTAGGATAGTACCCAACATGTAATGGATATTCAGTGAGGATATCATTCAACAAATATCAGTGGTGTTATCACCGGAATATGAAAGGTAAGTTACAGACATTATGTTGCCCCATGTTCTATTTATAAAGAATTTTTTAGTGTTTAGTGTTTGCTGGAATTCTAGCAATGTCTAGCAAAATGACATTAAAAATTCCATCTTTAAGTGATTTGTTTAAAAGTCTTATACACTGAATCCATGATGGTTCTGTCTCTTTTTTTGTTGTTGTTTGCAATTAAGACAGATATTTAATACAATGTTATATTTGGAACAGCAATGGAATTCATAGATAGAATCAATCAGCTAATGTAGGTAGGAAAATGACCAAATGTTTCAGTCATTATTAAGTCTTCCTTACAGTGATCATGAGCATTACTGAGTATAATGAGCTACAGGATGTTTTTTTTTTTTTTTAAAGATGTTCAACATCATCAGTCTTTTTTTTTTTTAATGTTTATTTATTTTTGAGACAGAGAGAGACAGAGCATGAACGGGGGAGGGTCAGAGAGAGGGAGACACAGACTCCGAAACAGGCTCCAGGCTCTGAGCTGTCAGCACAGAGCCCGACGCGGGGCTCGAACTCACGGACCGCGAGATCATGACCTGAGCCGAAGTCGGACGCTTAACCGACTGAGCCACCCAGGCGCCCCAGGATGTTTTAAAGAATTAGCTTGACTTGCTCATATGAGCAATGGAGATTTTAGTAGCTTTTAGACAACATCTCCCTGCCTGTCTGCCTACATAGCCACAGAGCTGACCTGTGCTTTCTGTGTGTGAGGCTCTTAGAGGAGGGACCTAAAAGACACTTGATACTTTGTATCCTGCAGAACTGCCTCTCTGCATCATTGACTCTCTCCTCCCATCACTCACTCACATGGTGCAGTATCCACTGCCCACTGCCCCAGTGCCATTTCTAATTGCTGCCATTCCTGATCTCCAGTTTTTTATTTCTTTTTTCTGCTGTCCACCATTGTGGCTCACTTCCCAGCCTTTCATGGAAGGGATGACTTTTCACAGATTGTTCCTGTCAATCAGAGCCTGACAGCCAATTAAAAACCCATTGGATTTAATAGTGGGAACATCAGATCCTCTTGGCAGTGTGTCTGTCTTCCTTGGCACTCAGGGATGCTGCTTTTTGCTTCCGAAATTGGTTACATAATAAGCTTGCCTACTTTGGGGTCATTAGAGAATCTTGAGATTCTGGAAGGCTAATCCCTTGATGACTAAAATTTCACTGTGAGTATGAATTTTAATGGCATCTGCTCAAACTCTTATGGGGCATCTTGTTGTTTGAGTACTTTTTTAGTGCTATAACAACCAAAGTTGAGATGTAGAATACACTAAAATATTTTTTAAATGTAATATTTCTCACAAAGGGGATACATAGGTTTCCTTTTGTGTCAGATTCCTAAGGCTGTTATAATAAGGTACCACAAACTGGGTGGCTTCAAACAACAGGAATTTATTCCCTTACAGTTCTGGAGGCTATAAGTTCAAGATCACGGTGTTCAGGGTCCCTCTGAAACCTGAAAGGGAGAATGCTTCCTGGCCCCTTCCTTGCTTCTGGTGGATTGCTTACCATCCTTGGTGTTCCTTGACTTGTAGCTTCAGTAGTTCAGTCTCTCCTCCATCCTCATATGGTGTTGCCCCGTTCTGTGTCTGTATCTGGTCTCTTCCGATGACACCAGTCTTATTGAATCAGGGCACACTTTAATTCAATATGATCTCATCTTCAATTGATTACATCTGCAAATGGTCTATATTTCCAAACAAGGTCACAATCATAGGTACTAGAGTTTAGGCATATGTTTGACCTATCTTTTGGGGGGTGAGGCACAATTCAACCCATAACACCATTTACTTGTGGACTCTCAATTGAAAATGATGGCTTGGGGATGTAGGTTGGAAACACATTCTGTGATTTTTATTTTTTAGATGTATGTAGGGAGATGTCAGGGAAAAACTTTGTCTCTTTCTAGTCCATCCATTATCTTCTTATTCCCCATTCTCCCACATACTTGCCCTTCATAATTTATTGTTAGAAATGGGAAGAGATGTTTAAAAATTATTGTTTGGAAATACAGTTTACAAATAGCTTTAGTCTATAAGGAAATAACCCAGCTTTTCCAAGAGATCTATCCTTTTAGTCTTTAGACCTTTGCAATTTCCATAGGTGGTTGATTTTATTTTTAGAAAATTGCCAAGTTTAAACAAAAAAAGAATAATGTTATGCAAAGTGTCATTCTAAGATGCTTGTGATTAGGGCTGATTTTGAATATTCATTATGATAATACTGGACCATGTCCTTTATCTGGATTGGTTCTTTCTCTGCTATCCAAAATGGTGAAAAAATGACAGTCCATTTAAGAGTTACACTATATTCAGTAAGTAGGTCACTGCTTTTAAAAGATTAGAAAAGAAGAAAATACATTTAATATTAAAATTATACTCATGGAACTCAGTTTAATATTTCATTGAGAATTTAAAAAACTGTATATTATTTGGAATAACTAGGATTATGTAGGTTAGCTTTCCACAGCTCAGGGAGATGTAAGAGCTATTTACATGAGAAGACCATATACTGACCATGGAAGAAAGAATGTAGGGGTGCAATAGGTGGAGAAAGCAGAGCAGCAGTTTGGAGGCAGAAAGGAGAGTGCCGTTTTTTAAGAAAAAGCTTGGTTTTTCATCCCAGAGTGTAATATAAGCCAACGTACTAAGAGGCTATGTCTGAATAACAAGTAAAAGAAGGATAATTGGTAGAATTCTTTAAAACTATATATATTATCTGAAGCTCTTTAATTATTAATTTCTTTAACTTCATTATTAAGTTCTTTAAGATAATCTGTCACTTAGCACATCTACAGCATTCTATAATTTTAAACTGTATATTCATTTTTTATAAAGCCTTCTTGAGAGAGTTTTATGCTTTCTTCCAAAAAGCATTTGATTTTGCTTCTGACAGGGATCCCAAAACATCACCAACCTGAAACAGTTTTTTAAAAATAATTGCTCTGCTCTGGATTTTCTAGTCCTTTGGTAGTGTACATGAGTTTCTTACAAATACATAAGGAGAATTCTTTGGTTATAAGGCATCCTTATCAATTATAAATAAAACCATCTGATTTTTTTTTTTTCTGTGCTGGGACAGACACGTTTCTTTACCATTTCTCTCTGATGGAGGACAATTTTTTTTTTCTACTTAATATTTTCACTGATGTAGCACTTCAAGAATATAAATTTTATTTTGCATGGATAACATTACAGTTCCACTCCCTGTGAAAGGTAACACATTCTCCTGTCTCATGTGCAGCCATTAAAAATCTATCTTCTTAGTTACTGAGATTGCAAAGAGATTGTTGATGCTTCAAAATTACCATTTTTATTTCAAGGTTGCTAAATTTCCTTCCTTCCTGCCGGCCTGCCTGCCTTCTTTCCCTCCTTCCTTCCTTCCTTCATCTTCCTTCCTTCCTGCCTGCCTTCCTGCCTTCCTGCCTTCTTTCTTTCCTTCCTTCCTTCCTTCCTTCCTTCCTTCCTTCCTTCCTTCCTTCGTCTTCCTTCCTAACTTCGTTCCCTCTCCCTTTCTCTCTCTTTGGTTCAGGGATTGCTCTTCCATTTATACAGATGTTTTTGCTGTGTTACATGTATTTCCAGATGTCTTGGAGAAATAGTTCATGCTCTTCAGTCTCTCACATCCTCTTGTTTAATCTTTTATGTAAACCTGTGCCCTGGGGTGCTATTTTTCATCTTACTGATGAGTCTTAGAAAGGTTAAGTAACTTGCACAAGGTAACACAAGGTAAAAATTGTCAGAAGGGGAACATAAGCTCAAGAAGTCCAAAGCAGGGTTCGTCACTGGTATGTTCTCAGAGGGAGAAAAAAAAAGATTATTTTCAGAGCTTGTCATACTGACAATTTTGTTACTTAATTTTTTTACTAGAATAATATTAATACTATTAACATTGTTACTTTAAGTCTTAGTTTCCATATGTAAAAGTTGATAAGCCTAAATTTCAGTGGAGCACCAAGTTCTGAGTTAGTAGATGATATCCAATTAATGGTGAAAAATGCTGAATCTGTAGTTTTTGAAGTGGTGACGATTAAAGATTAACCATATCTGTCATGTGATAGCATATTAGTTCTTTTGTTGCTTCCTTTGATCTCTAATTTTGGGGCATACATATGTATAATAGGTGCAAAGCAGACTAACATTTGTAGGTGGTGATTGATATCTCATTCTGTTATAAGGTATGCTTGCTTTGGAAAACACTATGTGATCTTTGCGTGCACAATGAGAGGTCCTTTATCTGTGTCTGCAGTCTTAAGAAACATCGACTGGGGCATCACACTGCAAAACTTTATGCCAATAGGCCCTAAGTTTAGAGCTTCAAGGTTACTGAGTTCACGTTCTTTTAAGTCTAGCAACCTTATCAAATTCTAGGACTGAGGCCAACTAGGTAGGTGTGTGACCTTGGACAAATGAATAAACCTTTCTAAGCTAAGCCATGGTCTCTTTTATCTTTGAAATGGGCTGTTTTCTACCTCATTGGGAGAGCATATATTTAGAGGGCTTATCATTGTGCCTGGTACATAGTGTTTTATAAATAACAGTTATTACTGGTTTTTGTTTTTGTTTTTGTTTTTTTTGTTTTTTGCATGATAGTATCCAGAATTGGAAGGGGTCTGTAAGATTTTTTTAGCTATCTATTCTTAAATCTCTGGGGAAGAGGAAAGTGAGCTATAGGAAACTATAAGTGAGGAAGTAACATTACTTAACATTGAAGAGATCCACACAGAGTAGGGCAAAATAGATTGTTGCAAAGGTGCCATTTTTGGAAATGATCTCTAGCTGCATCTGTTTATTATTGAAAATATTAGGTTTGGGGATTCTCAAATGTAATTATAATGTGTGGCATATGAAACAGAGGAAGGCTTAAGGCTAAATTCTATAAATGGTTCCATTTACTGGTTTTGCCAGCTCTCCATGCCATAGCCTTGACTGGAGTATTTAAATTGGGCACACTTTGTGGGAGCTTATGTGATACGTCTGTGCATACCCATGCATTTTTACCTGAAAAGATTCTTTAACTTGGAACTGTGCGAAGACAAAAACAAGTGGATCTGTTAGAAATCACTGAATCCACGCTCTGTCATAGGGATTAAATTGACTACCCCTTGTTTATATAGGGCATCCTGTAAAGGATGCAGGTGGATTCATATTTCCACCTTAGTAACAGCCTTGGACAAGTGTGACTGGGTGGTAACCTCCCTGCAGGCATGGACCAATCAGCCTAGGCTGCCAAGGTCCCTAGCCCAATGTGCCAGGATGCCTACTTCTTACTTCATGGTTTCAGTACTATCTGAAGGTGGTTAAGAATTTTGCTTGTTAAGCCCGGGTATTGTTCAGTAGTGCTTCTCTGTCTCTAAAATAAGTTCATGGCATCTGCAGGTTTCTTGACATATGCATTTTCTTCCCCAGCTTTTCCTTTAAACTCCTTTTGGTGAGAAGAGCCACTCACTGTTCAGTATAGGAATTGAAAATGAACTAATTCCCCTTCATCGTTCAAAACCAGTCCCTGTACTTCGTTGGACACCTCCCCGCAGTGCCCCAGGGCCATTAGTGCTCAGTCCCTCCATCTAGTAAAACGTTAAGTGGTGTAAGAATTAACCAACCATGTGTATTTGCCTTAAAAATCCATGTTAGTGTATTAATTCTTATTATGCTGTCATGTAGAGTGGAATACTAACATCAGCATGACCAGAATATCCTCTCCCTACAGACAGACCTCCATGGGAGGTTAAATTGTACTCCCAATATGAATTTATTAATTTGCCGTGAGAAACCTGTTCACTGAGGTACTACTGTGCACCTTCATTCACTGGAAAGTGCGTACAGTGCAAGTTTCAAGTCATCTATCACTGTTTTTCTACTTTTTCTTTAAAGTAAATAAACACTAAGAGGCACAGAATGGGCTCCCTCCCCCTTTGCCTGTGAGCAGCATTCAAGAGGCAGAAACATTCTGAGACTGGCCAGAGAATCAGAGAATGGCTACAGCTGTTAACACACCAGAGAGTATCCAGAAAGTCTGCAAATACAGAGAAGACTGTATTTATTGTGTGTTTTTTTTTCCAGTTTAACAATTGTATCCATGCTTTAAACTTTATGTACTTTATAAGATACAGTGTATGGAGTTGAAGAAAAAATATTAAGCATATCATGAAAACATAACTAGCAGACACCTGGGTGGCTCAGTTGGTTAAGCGTTTGAGTTCTGCTCAGGTCATGATCTCACGGCTCGTGGGTTCAAGCCCCACATTAGGCTCTGTGCTGACAGCTCAGAGCCTGGAGCCTGCTTTGGATTCTGTGTCTCCCTCTCTCTGTCCCTCCATCCCCCCCCTTTCTCTCTCTCTCTCTCTCTCTCCCCCTCTCTCTCTCAAAAATAAAAATAAACATTAAACATTTTTAAAAATATATAACTAGCAAAAAATTGTCCTATGTTTCCTTTCATTGGCATACTCTACATTATTTTGAATAAGTTGATGGATCATGTTTTCCAGTGGAAGGAAAGAAAAGGTTAAAATTCATTGACTTCCTGTAATCTTCATTCTTTCACTTCTCTCTCTACAGTGCCCTTCAATTTCATGAAACTGGTATACATGATGGAGTCTCTTTCCTTCAGAAATCTTAGTATAAATCTGAATCAGCCCAGGGAAAGGGGTCTTAAACCTATCAAGCTGACTTTTCATTTAGGGCTTGATGTCAAGAGGTTAAAAAGACCTTGAAATCTCCCTGTTGATCCAGACCTGCTCATATGGGTCCAAGGAATTAATTAATTAATGTTGAAGGGTGTATTTATCTGAGATATTCTGATCTATACTCTTTGCCTTTAGTCCTCTAACAGGAATTTGGGGGAGGGCATTGACAGTGAGCTGCTGGTCTCTGCTAACTCTTAGAGTTAAGGCTAAAAGCTACACATTGGAGGGACAAAGAAAGAAAAACTTAATCTCTGTCTCACACACATGGAATGATGGATGGATGGATGGATGGACAGATGGATGGACGGACAGACAAGTAGATTGATACAGAAATACACACAGACGCACACAGACACACACACACAAGTACTTTTTGGCCACCCACCTTTACTTATTATTATAGCTAACTAAGCGTGTGTGTGTGTGTGTGTGTGTGTGTACACACGTATATACATGTGTGTGTGTGTGTATATACGTATACACACACATGCGCGCGCACGCGCGCACACACACACACACACACTCAGGATTCCCAACTTCCTAACATTAAGCTTTTTCTGTCTTGAATTTCCAAATGCTCACTCAGTGGTCATTTCTCTGCAGATGTTCTATGGATGACCCTGGATAATTCAGAAAAGTCAGGTTGTGAAAAGTAGAGGGCAGAAATTTTGACTTCATCTTGAATATCTAGAAACCTAGCAAGTGTCTACCACAGAGCAGGTACTGAATAAATACTTACTGAATGAATAAAAGGATGAATGAAATGATATGTAACTCTTTATATACTTTCTACACAAACACACATTTACAGTTATAATCATATAATCAACCCTACACTAAGGCAGTATGGCTAGGACTGTCACTCTCCTACCTCTAATCACCCAAATTTCTTTCACCCTTAAGGCTGCACGTTACCCTGTTGGGACATTTTTCCCTGTCAAGGGTGATATTTTTTTTATTACCTTATTTCACTTATTTTAAAAAATTATACTTTTGAGTTGGAAGGAGAGAAGTCTATCTGATACCATCATGACCCTAGTGACAAGCCATTGATTGTAGAAGCGAAGAAAGCTTTGATGAGCATATCTTGGCAGTTTGGTTTTTTTTGGCTTTAGGGTTTTGAGTTACCTTAAATCAATTTTGGTCATTACCTATTGCCAGATCCTGCTGAACAAATATATTTTTGTTGGATATGTTTTCTTACAATCGATATACTGATGTTGATTTAGATGTAGTTTCTTCCTTGCCCTCTTAATATAGGAACCAGAATGAGAGTGACCTGGGTGCCTCCTTTGGTTGAGTAAAGGAGACTCATGGCTATAATCACATTTAAGAAACCGCTATTGCTCTGTGATGACTGGAGAATCAATGGCAGTTCAGAAATTAAAGCAAAGACTGTGCCATTTAAATCTTAGAATCTGATCATTCTGTTTTTTCATCCTCAAACCAGTGAAGATGATCAGTTTTCTCCATGTTGTATTTTAAACTATATTTTTATTGAGCTGTAATTTTATAGCACTGTTTACCAGATTCATAATACCAATTACTTGGAACCTTCTTTGTTTGGCTCCTAAGTTTGAAATGTGTGGTAGAGTTTTCTATCTTTAATCAACTTTTCTCATTATGAGGATTGTTCCTGTGTTGTGTGTAGCCAAAGACTACTTTAGGAAAGTTAAGTTGGCTTGTTATTTTACAGTATAGCAATTTCAAGCATAGTTTATCTATCTCTAGCCTATAAGATGTAAATTATATAATGTACCTTTATTATACTTCCCATTTATGTTTCTTTGCATTTATATTTTAGCTGATATGAAATCAGTGATGCAAGTATGATTTCATTGCACTCATGACAATGAGTAAAACCAGAAACTTACAGATATATTTGCACATAAGCATAGTATCAAGACATCCAAACTGGTATAAAAACGTTTATATGGACTAACTTGAGGACAGCCCGTTGTGAAGTTTTGAAATCTTAACAAAAACAAAATGTTTCCTTTTTTCAATTTTTTTAATGTTTATTTATTTTTGAGAGAGAGTGAAAGAGAGAGAGAAAGGAGTGGAGGAGCAGAGAGAGAGGGAAACACAGAATCAGAAGCAGGCTCCAAGCTCTGAGCTGTCAGCATGGAGCCCCATGGACTGTGAGATCATGACCTGAGCCGAAGTCAGATGCTCAACAAACTGAGCCACCCAGTTGTCCCAAAAACCAAATGTTTCTAAAGAAATATACCACAGTAGTAAACTGAAGCAAATCCAAACTGAGGGTTGAGATCTAGCTGATCTGGACCCTGCCCCCAGTGGACTCTGACCTTGAGCAAGTCATGTGAGTTTCTTGATACTTGTCTTCTCCCCTCTGAAATTGAAGATTTGGGCTCCACCAGTGAACTTAGATTTAATATCTTCAAATGTATATATATAGTAATTTAGATCCTGAAATAGATCAGTGACTAGTAATCATTTATTATCTATCTTACTAATTGTTTTCACAACTTGCCAGAAGCCAGGTTTATCTCCTCCAAAGCTGATTGGCAACACTGTTCATGCTAACACTATTAATTTGCTTAAAAGGTCATGTACAAACAAATTATCCTGAGTTGAATGACTAGTTAGTAGGTATTTAACATTTGGAAACCTGTGGGGAGTTGTTTGTTCATTATTTATGCTCTTTTTATAATCCGAATGCAGCATTAGTTCTTGGGCAAGGGCTGATGAATGTTTGTTTTGACATTTACCTTCTCTTTAAAGGATGTTTAAAAATTTTTTTTGGGGTGCCTGGTGGCTCAGTCAGTTAAGTGTCCGACTCTTGATTTCGGCTCAGGTCATGATCTCGCGGTTACGTGAGTTCGAGCCCCATTTCGGGCTCTGTGCTGGCGGTGCGGAGCCTGCTTGGGATTCTCTCTCCTCTCTCTGCCCCTCCCCCACTTGTGCTGTCTCTGTCTCTCTCAAAATAAATTAATAAACTTAAAAAAATTAAAATTTCTTAAGATCTGTCTTAGTGAGGAGGGGATTATATTTTTGTGTGTGGTTCAGAAGAATGTATTAAAGACCAAGTAGTTGAAAAAAATAATTTTAATAATTACAACTGTCTCAAATTGGATGGTTTCTTTTTTTTTTTTTAATGTTTTATTTATTTTTGAGACACAGAGAGACAGAGCATGAATGGGGGAGGGTCAGAGAGAGGGAGACACAGAATCTGAAACAGGCTCCAGGCTCCAAGCTGTCAGCACAGAGCCCGACGCGGGGCTTGAACTCACAGACCGTGAGATCATGACCTGAGCTGAAGTCGGCCGCTTAACCGACTGAGCCACCCAGGCACCCCTCAAATTGGATGGTTTCTAAGGGAGGAAGAGGGTTTCTGTCCTAGAGGTCACACCTGGATTTTGCATCTACTAAGATTTAGACTTCATGATGTCCTCTAAGGTGTTCTCAAATTCTGGAGTTTGAAGATTAAGTCCTCCCCCCAACTCCCTACTCTACCATTCCTTACATGATGTCTTAATTAGCAAGAAGAAATAAAAATGTCCTGTACATTTTCATGTTGACATGTTGAGCCTGCTGGTATTTTTGATGATCATTCTATCTCTGCTGTCCAGTGTACATGCCCGTTCTTTCTTTCCTCAACACACTAAAGGTTTTTGACACCACATTTCAACTATTTCAGTCTATTGACATTTCAGTAGGTTTTGATGTGTGGTCATGGTTGTAGGAGAGTAAAGATACTGGTCAATAGAAACATTTATTGACTTAAGAATATAAATAAGTCAGAAATATGCCTTTTATAGAGAGACTTGCCTTATATATACAGGGTTATTGAAATTATGGTGTTACACACAAAAAAATAATTCATTGGCTCCTTAATTTGCTTTCAAACCAACCTATAAGAAGCCTTCTTTAATTATATATTTGATATAATGCACTTATTTCAGAAACATTTATTGTACAGTGAAATTTACATGTTCATCAATTCCTTTTCCCTTTTTTTCCCTGTAAAAATATCAAGCGACATTGTGTTCAATACTGATCCTTCATACTCCATTTTTGTGTTAAACTGATCACACCACTGTTTACTGTTTCCAAGTTTATGGTCTTTCACTGAATTTGAGCCCAAGACAATAAGCGTGTTTTTGTGGAATATGGCCCTTGCTATATTTAACAGGTCCTTGCAAAGGTCTCATTTGTGAAATATACCATATTGTACATGATAATCTTCCTGATTGCAACAATGCAAAATTACCCCATACCCTCTCCTCCCAATGCAGGAAAAGGCTACAGCTGAAATAATTAAAATCCATACGCTTAATGATCTGTACCTTCTGCAGGGTGGCACATTACTGTCTCTAACAATGTTTAATAGCTCATAACATTCCATACACTTAATCATCAATTACTGGCACTTGTAGTCCTTTTGCATACTGAACATATCTTGATAGAGGGAAAATTGCATTGGAAGAGACTCAGTTACCCACCTTGGAAAAAAAAGAACTGGGACAGACGTAATGAGGATGCATGGCTGTCTTTGGAGCTGCTCGAGCCACTGAGGCAGGACCATAGCCAGGCCATCTGGGTGTTTTGGGATTTTGTTAGGTGAGGAGGAAGTTTTAATTTGCTTGTGTAACACTGTACTTTGTTGGTCTCCCAACCACTTCGGGGCTATATCCAGAGTCCCTGATTGGGATGTCAGGTGACTGGGATGCTGGCCTCACCCAGCCACCTGACCCCCCCACAGGTGAATTGCCATTTAGTTTCTGTGTCTTTATATGGAAGGTAAGAGTGAGGTGCTGGACAAACCTGAAGAGGTTCTACCCAGATCAGAATTTCTCCGGTCTTAGTCACTTCAGGGACAATGGAACCATCAGCGTTCTGTCATTTTCCATGTAATTTCTTGTTTGCTTAGAGTTGTTTGGAAAAATGAAGAAAGATAAAGAGTCCACAGAGTCTACTACCCTTGGTAGGATGGCAAAGGAGAAAGCAGAATCCTTATTTTATAATAATTACATGTTTAAAAAAAATTTTAATGTTTATTTTTGAGAGAGAGACAGAGTACGAGCAGGGGAGGGGCAGAGAGAGAGGGAGACGCAGAATCTGAAGCAGGCTCCAGACTCTGAACCGTCAACACAGAGCCTGAAGTGGGGCTCAAACTCACGGAGGGCGAGATCATGACCTGAACCAAGGCCAGACGCTTAACTGAGCCACGCAGTCACCCCTAATTAAATGGCTTTGATGTAGTTTGCATGATACCTCCTCTTTATATACATAAATATTGTTTATTAAACATTACTTTGTTAATTATTTTAATTGTTTAATATAATTGTGCACTAATATACATCTATAATAATTATATAACACACATTGTATTTAACATTGTAATTAGTTATATATTATTAACATACCATATAATTATAATTATACATGATTAATATATATAATATGTATTATGCATATATGCATATAAGGCTTTGTTTGTATATTTAGGCCAAAGATTAGTTTGTTTTGGTAACAGAAGGACATGAACTGTGCCAGCAATGCTATAGATGCTCAGGGATAGAAGTGACAGGATCTGCAGGAGGTAGCTTCTTTTAATGCAGATTTTGCTTGAGAAAATACATAATTTCATCCTCCCTGAGCCTCAGAGAAAAATTCTGATTGTCGACCTTTCCTCCCAATCATGGATTTCAGTCATAACCAGCCTGGGGTGAAATGCACACCTTGCTGTCTCAAGTTCTTGATTGTTTCCAAAAAAGTTTTAAGACTTTTTCCCTCTTGGTAGCAAATGCTTATGGGAACAAAACAAAGGAGAGGCTACTTTTCTAGTCACCTTCCTTTCTCAGACTTTACAGCTTCTCTGCTGCTGACTGAACTCACAAGATCAACTTAAAACAAATGGAAGAAAATATTCCTATTATGTCACTGATAAGTGCATAGCATTCAGGATTTTGTCCTCTCTTCTTGCTTTAGCAGCAGTTGGATCTTTTTTAAAACATAAAGCGCCAGACAGGCCTTCCTTTGCTCTTCCCAACATTCATTGAGTCACTGCACAGTATAAAATATATGTTAGGTGCTAGGAATAAAGAAATCAATATGCTACAATTATTTGTACCCTGACCAGATTTACAGTCTTGGGAAAGGGTTGAAGACTCAAATGTATGCAGCGTAGGCAGCCATAATTCAGCTCTGATAAGAGACAATAGGGAATATTGGAGCCTGGAAATAATTGGAGAAATGCCTTTATTTAGTTCTTCCCTCCAACCTTCCTACCTTCCTACCTACCTTCCTTCCTTCCTTCTTCATAATACTCTGCTAACTGAATTAAATAGTTCCTTGATAGAGGGAAATAGTGTACTCCTCTCCAACTCATAATACACATCCAAATGGAATTATGAAAATACATAATTTTAATGCAGTAAGTAGATTCTTAAAGTTATTTTAAATTATAGTTGTTAATAGCACAGATCCTAGAGCCAGACTGATTGTCAGTGGTGGCTCTCCCACTTGCCAGCTGTTTGACCTTAGGCAAGTAATCTTCCTTTTCTTTCTTCAATTTCCTCAGGTACAAATGGTGACAGTGCAAGTATTTACTTCATCAGGTTCTCTTGAGTAGTAATTGAATTTTAACAAATAAAACTCTTCAAACAGAACTTGGCACACCATGAGCTCTAAATAATAGACTGTTCTTACGAGGGAAAAGACAAAACAGCACATGTTAAAATATTAAGTCTGAATAGACACAACCTGATAGATTCTTAAAATGGAAGGAATCCTGAGTCACCTTGTGGGCACCATATACTTGCTGCTGGAATAAGCCCAGAGGGGAATATTCTTCAATATTTACTTATGCATTTAGTTCAACTGTACACCAGCCAACTCTGGATAATTCCTGTCAAGGGAGTGCTCACCTTTGTCTTCGAAAAAGGAGCCAAGAGACATAATGTAATGTGTCAAAATCTTGTCTGGTAATACTGTAACTTCCATGGGGTTCCATGTCTACATTGACCATTCCTGGTTTTGTTTTGTTTTTTTCTTAACTAGAAGATCTAATTGGCTTTATTAAGCAATTCATCAATTGGGCAGCATCCCATTTAGCCAATAGAGAGATGCTCCCTACATTGACCCTTCATTTAACCTTTCATTTGCTTTATCTCCAGTGAAGATACGTATTTCCCACCATGCTTTGAAAATGAGCTAACCATAGCAGTAAATGGTTTTTAAACACTACATTGCTTTACAGATTCTACAACATAATCAAAATGATAAAACATTCAGATGATGTGCAGTGTCCACTCAATTATTATTTTAAAATTCTGCTGTGTCTGTCCCTTCGCTGTCTCTGTGAGTGTGTGGCTCAAAGAAGATGTATAGTTTGGGGAGCAGAACCAGACAAGAGTGTGTGAAGCAGTGGTCAGGTATTAGACTTCACTAATCTTTCATGTCTAAAAATACATTGCATTTTCTGCATTGCTGCAGAGGATTCATTTCTCAGGATTTTCTAAGGTTTGTACCTCGAGGAAAATATGTGTGAAAAAGGTTCTGAGGCAGCCATAGGTTATTATGAAAAGGGAACAAATTATAGCTAAGAGGGTTGGAAACTTTGCTCTTTATTTCTCATCTTCTCTAGGAAGTCTACAATGAGAAAATATCAAGAACATGAACCATCAATATGTGCCCTATACTTTATGTAATTAGGCAAAAAAAATCTATGTAATTAAAGGAGAATTTATATAACTAGACAAAGGAGAATATACAGTTGTAGATATTACATATGATAACTGTTGGTTAGACATATTGCATAGAGAACTTTCTGGAAGACAGCTCAACACTCTCTGAATCTAGCTTTTCACCATACCCTTTTCCCTCACTTCTCACAGTTTTCCAGTAGTTCATCTGTCAAGTATTTAAAGAGAGCTTTTGTTACATGCAGGCTCTGCCTTCAAAGGAGGCACCACATGGTATTTCATGCTATTTTGGTTCATAATCTGCTTCCAAAATGACTTTTCTACTCCTGAGACTCTGTCCTCTGTATGTTATTCCCCTCTTCTATTTATTATTATCATCCTGCATCATTCCACATTTGAGTAGATATTATTTCAAGCTTATGCACAATTATCCATCCATCCTGGGGCCTCTGGGGTAACATAAGAACCAGAACAAGCATCAGTGTGAAAGCCAAGCACTGGAAACATTTGGGAGGGGAGTTATTTTCTGCCTTAAAACAATAAATATTTTTATTGGGCAGATGTTTTCTTCTAAATTATTGTGTACACAGGAATGGAATCGACCAAAATATGCACTTCCAAACCTTTAACAAGGAGTTCATGAACTATGCTTGTAAGGGGGAGGATCACAGTGATAGTGGGAGCAGTGATATTAATGACAATAATGAGTGAGCCCCCATTATGAGTAAAGACTTGTGCTGGGTGCTTTGACTGTATCACCTGTAACCTTTAACCATAATGGCAGGTCCACAAGGAGGCTCTCATTATTTCTGCCCCTGTTTTGTAGTTGAGGGGACTCAAACACAAAGGTTGAATAATTGTCAAGCTCTCATTTTTGGTAATGGTTGCTGTGGCATTAGAGTGTGATCCTAGGTCTTTGTGATTTTAAAGGTTACTTCTCCTTTAATCTATGAGTTAATATATGTATGGTTTTTAGAACAATACTTATGTAATAAGCCTTTATATAGAAGCTCTCTGTACATGTTGTTATTCCCTTTGGTCACTTATTTGGAGATGTTAATTTTTCTTCTCTCTAGCAGGTGGTAGTGGCTTGAGGAGATGAAAGGCTTTACTAGAGAAAATTTTCTGTGAGCTTAGGTCCATATCAAGTAACTGAAATTGAATAAAATGGTATATATATATTTTTAAAAAGGCAGATCTATTATCCTCTCTTCATTGATCCCTTCTCTCTTCTACACATGCATGCTGTTTCTTAGCTAAATATTTTAGTCCTCTAGAAAAGGCGGTTCCCTGGGAAAATAACAAATTTTATCCTGATAAACTCACTTATCATTGCTTAATATAGATTTCCATTTTAATTCAGTAATCTTAAAACTACAGGGAAATAAAATGCATTAAAGTCATAGTTGACTTCAGATTGTCTTTCCTTTAAAATCTTTAACAACATAAAATCATTTATACCTGTTTAAAATGAGTTTTTACTTTTAACTTAAATTGAATTAAATCATCTTCTATTTATCTTAGAATAATGTCAGAATTTAGCATGAGGTTTCCACTTGCAGAGTCACATTAACTAATGTGGGTCTCTCTCCTCTCAATCTCTCCTCCCCTTCCCCTTTCTAGTCTCTCATGGACATCTCCAGAGATCCTTCCTGGGGTGTCTGCTGGGGGCCACAACTTGATTAGCTCCATGTAAGAGCTCTATATTGCTACGTGTTACTCAGCTTTGAAGCAGTATTGCTGACTGAATGGCCAGTATCTGGATTAAGTGCCATTATACTGACACTTTATATAAAAACCTGTACTTGAATATTAGGTTGATTAGATAGGGTTCCTCCTCATGCTGATGGGTGCAGCTGGGCTCACCTCTGAGGGCTCTTGGTATAGAGAGTAGCCCTACCTGAGTGACCTACTGTTATTGTGGTTCATATACCAATTTCGCTTGCAGAATTTGGGTTCACCCATGTTACTTACTAGGTTCATATGCAGAATAAATCTCCCCTTTCCTTGAATAAGTAGATTCATTCCACCATCAGCTACTGCACCCGTGATACCATACACAAATTTGTCCATCTTTAGATGTGGTGACCTTCTCAATATTTCATTAGATTTGCTACCACTGTGGATGTTCTTTCCAGCTGCACTATGCAGAGTGAGAATGAGATAGTCTTCTCCCACAACACAGATATCTGCCAATGAGTCTTTTTTTTTTTTTTTTTTTTTTTTTTTTTTGAGGGGGTTGGTTCAGGGAGTGAGGAGATTTATGCAATCCTGTAGCAAGGGTGGGACACCTGAATTAAATATGTATCTCCTAATTGCCAGCCTCCACCTTAAAGTATATTTAGTCCTGAGGGGTCAGACCTTGAAAATTCACCTTTGTGCCAGTATGGTAATGAATTTTTACATGTCTCCCGTGCTGTTAATCAAGCTATTTGTTTGTGTATCGGCATTGAGACTAGGCTGGTCAGTTATATAGTATGCTTATTGTAGACAGTAGTCTCTTTTAAAAATCTAACAATGCAATATATTTCCTGACACGACTTTGTTTCCCAAGCATGAAAAGTATTCCTCTGAGGGTTTGAATAACTGTAACATTGAGTGAATTACATTCTATTCTGATCTGCTTGTGAAATGGAAAGGGGTGGTTTGTTTTGTTTTGTTTTCTCTTGTGTCTGAGGATACATTACAGGACACAGAGTCTGTCAGTGATATAATTGACTAGGTTTGGATTAATAGATGAGAAGTAATCATTTGTATAATAAATATTGAATGATTTTTTTTACCCTAAATTAAATAATTGGTCATATTAACTCTCTTTTTCAAGTTTATTGAAGAAGCTTTTATTGCCCCTGTGTATGCTCTGCTATGTGAAGCCTCATGATTCTGCTTCCCAGGCCTCTTTACCCCGGGTGATATCCAGTCCACTGACAGGGAACCTATCTCATCCTCGTCAGTGACCCCTCTGTTTGCTACTCCTGCATCCCTTTATACAAATATTCAGTATTCACCAAACACTTGCCTTCCTCCTGGTCTCCACATCTGATCAGTCCCCATATCTGGTCATGCTTGAACACAGATCTCATTAATATCCCCTTCCTCTCTGCATCCCATTTCTATTTCCCTAGTCTAGGACCTCATTACTGCTGCTTTCCAACAGTCATGCACTTGCCCTAATAACTAGTGTCTCTGCCCTAAACTTGTCCCCTGCACTTTATTTCATGTGATGTAGCCAAAATAAAAATCTATTAATGTCACTTGCGTCTCTGCTGAGGACACAGTTCAGATCTCGTTCACGGCTTTCCAAGCACTGCTGCCTCTATTCTCTGTACCCCTTCCTCCCCGTGCCTCCCACATGACTGTGGTTCCTCACACTCAGCATCCTGCTCCAGGTTTCAGAGCCTCACACTGCATTTATGCTGCTGAGGGTGCTGTTCCCACCACTGTCTTTCTGGTGAGCACCTCTTAGTTCTTCAGAGCCCATCAATGTTGACAGCTTCTCCCTGCTTCACGCTAAATACGTCAACCACTTCCCCTTCTTTGCCTATGGTCTTGATCATAAGCCTGTGGTGGTATGTAATCACAGATATTATGAGTATGTATTTACATCATGTTTCCTTATTAGATGGGAAACTCCTAGAGATCAGGGTGTCCTCAGTCACCTCTGTAATTCCAGAGCTTAATAATATCTGACATAGTACAGGCTTAATCAGCATTTGTTGGATTGGTTCAATTCTCTTATAAATGCTCTCTAAATTAGAGAATAGCTTCTTAGCAGGGTATTAAAAGACTATATTTGGGTATCTCTGTAGTCTGTTATTCTCTGATTAGCACAATTAAGAGTACAGTGTTAATGAGGCCAAGGTTTTAGTTTCATTCCTCTGTGGAGCAGTTAACTTTGCACCTCAACTGTCAGTGAGCTCAACTAGCTGCCTAGTAAATACCATTGGCTCCAAGGGAAATGAAATGTGAGACTGATTAAGGTCAGGGCAAATTCATCTCAACTATTAGACACATTGAATATATTCCTTATTGATGTTTAAAGCATAATTTCACACTTCTGTGTGAAACGAACACCTTATTTTGTCCACAGCCTCTGTCCAATGTGCACTGATGCACTGAACTTCAAGGTGGGCTGTGATGGAGAGTGGCAGGAATACCTCGTGTTCATGGTGGTTTTGCGATAAGAACAATAATCATCCATCCATGGATCTTTATGATTGCCAGCCTCTGAGCTTGCCGTCTACCCACACACCTCTCCATCTTTGTCTTCCAGGTGAGACAATGCGCATCGCCTCTTCGGAGTTTGCTGATGACCCGTGCTCATCAGTGAAGCGTGGCACCATGGTGAGGGCGGCGAGGGCTTTGCTCTCAGCTGTGACGCGCTTACTCATCCTGGCGGACATGGCGGATGTCATGAGACTTTTATCTCATCTGAAAATTGTACGTATGTGGAACTTAGCGAAACTTGCTTTAGGGGCGTGGTAAAACTGACTATGTATATTAGAGCTCAGAACTGTACCAAAGATGTTTCACTACTCACCAGATCACTTACTCACCCGAGTGGTATACCTCCAAATTTTTCTTTTTTAATGTATTTATTTTGAAAGAGAGAGAGAGAGAGAGCACACTTGAATTTGAGGTAGGGGCAGAGAGAGAGGGAGAGAGACTTCTAGGCAGACTCCATGCTGACACAGTGCAGAGTCTGACATAGGGCTCAAACTTGTGAACCGTGAGATCATGACCTCAGCCAAAATCAAGAGTTGGACATTTAATGACTTAGCCACCCAATTGTCCCTACCCCCAAATCTTTCTAATACTAAAATTACATTTAATAATATGCAGGAAAAGTTATGGAAGGTTCACTTGAGTTTGGACTGTCCTCTTACTTCCTGGAATTCAAAACAGTATATTCTTTTAGGCCCCAGAGGCTGAGCACGGTGTACCTGCCTTGGCCCTTTCTTGCGATTCAGAATAGTGCGGTCCGTGTGGTCATTCAGAGTAGGTCAGTTCTTCTGGTTAGCTGGCCAAATGACCACCGATGCCCACCTTAATATGGATTGTGTGTTGAATTCTATTTTGTTACCTGCTCCATCCTTGCACTTCTATAGTCTGGCAATAAAGAGCCTCATATACACATCTCATGGTTAAAGTCAATCTTGTTGCACCAAGTCTGGCATCTAACATACCTGGACTGGGTGGGTGTTTACATGCCGCACTAACCCATAGACTCTCATTATAAGTGCCTTGCTTGTCACATTTCCTTCATTCTCTTAAACTCTTTGGTTTCCTAATGGAAGTGGAGCCCTGCCCTAGTCACAAATTTTACTAGACCAGGGTTAAGGCAAGCCTTTCCAGTCCTTGACAGCTAGGCCTTTCTCTAGGCTGACTTGTGTCTGTCTGCAACCAGGGTAGTTCAGTCCTCTGAACTCAGATAACATAATTCAACTGCTTAGGAGTATGGCTTCTGCCTAGAGAGTTTTTATTCCACGCCTCAGTTAATTTCACTTCTGGACAATTAGCACCAACCTTGGACTGACATCAGGGTCCTTAGATGATAAGATGCGAACCATGGGCTTTTCATTTTTTGGGAGTCAACCTATTGCTGGTTTAGTTCCCCTACCTATGGCCATTCCTGGCTTATCATTTTCCCTATTATCCAACCCTTGAGGTTTTTATTTTCTCTGTCAGTGAAATGAAAAGTAGGGGCAGGTGCGATAAGGAAGTGAATCATGAGAGCCCACTCTCACCTTACTTTCTATCTCAGATTTGTTCTGTAGAGGGGTTCATCAAGAAATTTCTAAAACAAGTGGTCGTCTGTCAAAAACTCTTGAGTCATATCTTACCTGAGCTGGCCCCAATAAAAGAGCCAAGACTCCAGGTTATGTATCAACTCTATGATATTATAAAAGGTCTCAAATTCCAACATCTCCAGTATGAGTTCCATGATCGTTAACCACAAAGCAAAGATACAGCTGTTCTCGGTTTCTATAAGGGTGCACAGGTCTGAAGACCCAAGGGCACAAAGCTGAGCCTGCTTGGGAGTTTCCTCTCAGATTTTTCTGAGAACGGGACTGTAAAAGCCAAGAAAGGCTCTTGCAGATTAGATGAGGTGAGCAGTATGAGAAGAGACTTTACCTAGTTCAGAGGATATCAACGGGCAGTACAACATTATGATTCACCATTTGGCTACTGGAATAAGGTTAACTTTAATTTTTGTTTGCTGTCCACTTGCCAACTGTGTTGTAATCTACCGTATAACCTCCTTACGTATCAGACGCTGCATCTGTTAATATGGGGCTAGTGGGAGTATAGCCCACAGAGTTGTAGGGAGTTTAAAAAGGGTCAAATTCCTAGGAAGCATTTATCACAAAGTTTGGTGCAAAGTAAGCTTCTCGCTTTATGCACATTTTAGGCAACAAGTAACTTTGTTCTCAAGTGTGTGGGAGAAAAGTTTCATTATCTTTCTCTTGCAGCCTGCTGAATCTTCAAATGCAACATTTTAAGAAAGATCTTCCTCTAGATAGACAATCTCCCTTTCCCAGGGAGAGAATAGGACCCAACCTCAAGAAATTAACTTGACATCCCATATGTTCTTTTTCTGCGCCTCGGAAGGCCCTGTTCAGCCATTCCTGTGATGACAGGCTGAATCTTCTCCCCAAGCTGCCCACATGCAGAGGGTGTCCGTCCTCCAAGATGAGGTGGGACATACAGCACTGGTTCCTGCCTGTAATCCTGCCTCTCCACCCACTTGTTTTGACCAGTGCTGTCTACTGATAATATCACCACAGTCTGTTGTCTTGTGGAGTCAATTGTATTCTCTTCCCAACACAGCAGATGAAGGGAAGTCTAGGGGAAAAAAAAAACGGGTTTAGCACAAAACCACGGAAAGGTCAACCCAGCAATATTAAGTAGTCCTGTCAGACTGTCAGTAGTAAAATTAAAAGTGATTGCAGACTAAATGACGCATTTGTTCTCCGGAGAGCACCGCCTCTGTAGAGGGTAGCCGTGGTGGAACATTGCTCTCTTGTGGAGCAAGGAAGGAAGTGCAGGGCGAGGGCTTCCCAGACACAGGCGGTGGCGGGTCTCACGCTCCGGGTTCAAGTCAGTCAGGCTTTCAAATCAGGCGGCTGTTGCCTCCCTACAAAAACCCACAATGTGTCAACAATCCGTCCCACATGAACCTGTTGTATACTTCTACTTTAGCTTTTTGTTCTTTTTCGTAGAAGCACATTCTCTCATTCACAAACAAGTGTTGTCTGCAAGCATCTATGTATGTATTTTTAACTCAGATGAAGAAAACGTCTTTATATGTTTGAATGGAGCAGGTTAGAAATGGTCATCTACACCTTTCTCAATGCTTTTTCCATATAAAAAAATGAGTTTGCTTACCGCACGGGTGATAATACCGAGGTAACAAAAAGTAGTGACAAGTGCTTTGCCATAAAGTAGTGACTCCAGGGGCGCCTGGGTGGCTCAGTCCAACTGAGCATCTGACTCTTGATTTCGGCTCAGGTCGTGACCTCTCAGCTTTGGGTTCAATCTCTCTGCCCCTCCTCCATTTGTGCTTTCTCTCTTTCTCAAAGTAAGTAAATAAAAACTTAAAAAATAAATTAATTTAAAAAAAGTAGTGACTCCATTTTCTTTTGGTTGAGATGATAGAGTAATACCCTGTGGTGGGTCTGTAGGTTCCTGCCATGGTAAGCATTATGCATAACATCTTCCTTTTTATCTCTTAGGCCATATGCCAAATTTTTATTGCTATTCTTTCCAGACAATGTTTTTTTCTCATTTCTGAATGACTTACAGGAACATAGAGGGAGTTGCTTGATCAGAACCTTATATTCATGTTTCTCCATCAATAATTCACTAAGTAGATGAAGTATAGTCAGTTTATTCTCCTAAAATACCCATTTTCATTCTCTGCCCTGTACCCCAATAAGTAATTATCAGAAAATTGAGTAATAATGAGCAAATATAATTCACTCTGTAAAAAATGAATCAAGAATTAGGATATCTGTGGAGTTTGTGTGATTTGGCAGGGTGTGCGATTTTGCATTCTGCTACCTGAAAATTATGTTTGGAAACGTATGTTTACATGACTGCTAAAGAGCCTATTTTTTCCTATAACACAGATATCCCTGTTGCCCATATTAAACTACTTGTATTATTATGCAAGTATTTGTATGGGCATTAAGGTTGAGCTTTTTTTAAACATACATTCAGAATTCTCATGATTACAAAAGGTTTTTGCTGCTGTGTTTGCTTTAAAATCAGGATGATAGTAATGGAATAGTAGGTGACATACAATTCAAAGCTGGGTTATCACCCAGGTGGGAATCTGATGTTCCTCAGAAAAGCTAAAGTAATCATTTGCACATCAGACATCATTAAAAAATACTGAATTATAATCACCTTCATTGTTGAAGTTGCTGGTGAGTGATTCCCTAGCCAGACGTCTGATGTATCCTGCAATCAGCTGACATTGTCAGTGTGTTAGGTTCATATGTGGCACTTCAGACTTCTCAAGGAATCCTGCATTGCAATTGGTGATCATGAAGAGGGATATTTATTTTCCCTAGACTCTGAATTAATGTAATCAGATCGTATTGTCAGTGCTTAGCGTTGGCGATGGCATCACACACATAAACTCATCTTGACATGTATGTGTCAGAGAAAACAACCCCCTTTTTTCTATCCTCAGGCTAAGTCCTGGAATAATGATGTTCTTGATTATCTCAGAATCTCTCTCTAGAAAGTGGAATGGCAAAACAGAAAAACAACAACCCCTTAGTCAATTTCTCAGGAAAGTCAGATTGCCTTCGTAGCAACCAGGGGCTAGCTCTAATGCTGCTGCCTCCTGTTTGCAGGACATTGATGAGACAGGGTGACTTTAATATTACCTCTGCTTTTTGGGACATAAGCATCAAATAGTGTTGGGTGTCCTCAGTAACGGATTATTTCTCAGTAGTTGGCTGTGTAGTCCTACAACTCTAATGTGGCTCTTGTGTTTGAAGAACAGCAGTCAATTGACATAAAATAGCCTTGTTTCTGATTATAAAGAGGGAAATTACTGCCCAGGTTCTTAGCATATCTTTTCTGTCACAGCTATTGCGGCATTAACTTCACACAGCTGGGTTGTTTGGAATTTATTTATTCAGTTATCATTTCAAAAAGGACTTACTGGATGCCTAGTGTATACAAGACACTGTGCTCAGATAACTTCAAAGGTGAATAAGTCTCAGCCCCTGCCTTCAAAACTTTATAGGCTACTAGGGAAGACATTAAGAAAAAAAGCATTGCATATTAGGAAAATGTGCACATGGCTGTGATCTCACCTACAATGAAGTTATACTAATTAGGATGTTTTCCACTTTAAGTAACACAAACCCAACTCAACTTGGTATTTTATTTTGTTTTTTAATTAATTATTTTTTTAGTTTACATCCAAGTTAGCCTATAGTACAATGACTTCAGGAGTAGATTCCTTAAGCCCCTTACCCATTTAGCCCATTCCCCTTCCCACAACCCCTCCAACAACCCTCTGTTTGTTCTCTATATTTGAGTCTCTTATGTTTTGTCCCCCTCCCTGTTTTTATATTATTTTTGCTTCCCTTCCCTTAAGTTTATCTGTTTTGTATCTTCATTTCTTCATGACTTCAGTCATATGAGATTTATCTTTCTCTAATTTCACTTAGCATAATACACTCTAGTTCCATCCACATAGTTGCAAATGGCAAGATTTCATTCTTTTTTGTTGGAGAATAATACTCCATTGTATATGTATACCACCTGTTCTTTATCCATTCATCCATCAATGGACATTTGGGCTTTTTCCATACTTTGTCTATTGTTGATAGTGCTGCTATAAACATGGGGGTGCATGTGCCCCTTCGAAACAGCACATCTGTATCCCTTGGATAAACACCTAATAGTGTAATTGCTGGGTCGTAGGGTAGTTCTACTTTTAATTTTTTGAGGAACCTCCATACTGTTTTCCAGAGTGGCTGCACCAGTTTGCATTCCCACCAGCAGTGCAAAAGAGATCCTCTTTCTCCGCATCCTCGCCAACATCTGTTGTTGCCTGAGTTGTTAGTGTTAGCCATTCTACATTGACAGGTGTGAGGTGGTATCTCATTGTGGTTTTGATTTGTATTTCCCTGATGAGTGATGTTGAGCATTTTTTCATGTGTGTGCCATCTGGATATCTTCTTTAGAGAAGTGTCTATTCATGGTTTCTTCCCATTTCTTCACTGGATTATTGCGTGTGTGTGTGTGTGTGTGTGTGTGTGTGTGTGTGTTGAGTTTGATAAGTTCTTTATAGATTTTGGATACTAACCCTTTATCTGATATGTCATTTGCAAATATCTTCTCCCATTCCATCAGCTGCCTTTTAGTTGTGCTAATTGTTTCCTTTGCTGTGCAGAAGCTTTTTATTTTGATGAGGTCCCAAAAGTTCATTTTCAACTTGGTATATTAAAAAAGGAGTATATTGGCTCACCAAAGTAAGAAGTCCAGAGGTAATTAGCTTCAGGCAAGGCTCGACCAAGGCACAAAAATGTGATAAGAACCAGGCTCTTATCTCCTTTCCTTCACTAAGAGCACTCTTCTCTGTAGGCCCTTTTGTCATAGTCTCAAGATAGCTGCTAACTATTCTCAAAATTACATGCTTCTAGACTAAAGATAGCAGGAAAGAGTGAATTCTCCTCCCGTTTATTTTTAGCACAAATAAAAGTTTCATGGTCTTGTTAATTCTATTGGCTTATGAATTAGGTGATTATCTCTAAAAATTATTTAGAGGGGGAATGGGATGTGTTGATTTTTTTAATTTGGTCAGTGCTTACTCCTTTCCCTCACCATCCCCCAAGTCACAGATGGGATCAGTTCAACCAAATTATAGTGTTGGTCATTTGAGGTTAATATGAGAAAGGGTGATGTGGCTGGGAGAAGGAGGTCTCAGGATTGTGTCTTATTAAATTGAATGCGATTTGCTTTTCCTGGAACCAATTTCTTGGACCAGATTGAGTATGTGGGAGTTAGAAGCCCAAGCTAAACTGTAGCCTAAAGGTTGAGGGTGACTGGGAAGAGGTTGCTCCCATCAGAAGAGCTTGGGGATATATCATTCTGTTCAGTGATGAGATTAAAACTTCACAGTAAGTTCAGCAGGGGGAAGCTTAATATGAAGAACTGTTAACTCCAATAGCAGACTAGAGTTATAAGGGTTTGGATAGCAGGAAGAGAGCTCTAAGGAACATAGGAATAGCAGATATAAGGAGCAGCTGCTACCCCAAAGACTGGGATGGAGCACTTCAGGGAGACCCTCCCAGCCACTCTGAGCCGGGGCCAAGATCCAGATATTCCTACCTCACTGGGTGACAGAGAGGTCACCTAGGTGCCACACAAGCTAATGGAACTTGCTGGAAATCTGCCCTTAGTGTGCTCATGGGGTGCTTGTGCCATAATAAAGGAGATAGATTCAGGTCAGACAACAGACTTCAGCTACAGAGAGCTTCACACACCAAGGGAAGGAACCAAGAGATGAGAGCAAGAGAAGGGACTTGGGGTGTTCTCAATAATATAATTGATTCTGTCTTGCTGGAGCATACAGGGCAAGGTGGGGAGAGGCACTAACAAAGTTGGATGGGGCAATACAAGTTGTTTAGTGCCTCAGATAACATGAGGATTCATTTGGAGCCACTGAGTACTTGTAAGCCTTAGAATCAGATTTGGGATTTATATCAATAGTTTTGGTAGCAATGTGGAGAAAGAATTAGAAAAGCGGTGCATCCGAGCAAGGAGACGGATGAAGAGATCATCGAAACTATCCACGCCAGTGACTGAAAGGCAGGTGAAGGCAGTGGCAGTGCATGTTGTGAAAAGGAGGTAGGTTTTAAAGATATTAAAGAGGTGGAATGACTAGATCCTGGAGACTGATCAGATGGGGCAAGGCTCTTAATGAGTGTTCATCAGTATAACCCAAGCCCAAACTCCATCAACTTCGTAAACCTATCCTTTCTGGGAAACTGAGACAGTAGAGCTGGAGAGTTAAAAGCACGAACTCTGGAGCAGACTACCTCGGTTCAAATCCAGGCTCCCAACTCACTTGCTGTCAGACCTCTTGGGAAGCTAGTGTAACCACCCTGACCTCAGTATTTCCTGCATAAAGTAAAAAATAGGAAAACTATCAACTGAAAAGAGCTGTTTTCTGGGACGAAATTAGGTATATATAAGCCATTTAGAACAGTGTCTGGTACATCCCATAAGTACTCAGTGGCACTGACTAGTGTTATTTTTCTTGCACCAGCTGAAAATAACTTTGGGAATATAAGCTGTATTATTGTGCTTTATAAAACATGACACATTAAGAATACATGACAATAGCATTTAAGCATTCTTGCTTTCTGATGAAATCATTTTCTTCACTTGTTAACAAGACAAAATTTAATCAGGAGGAGCAGCTTATGAAGGAAAGAAAATATTTAATCAAGAAGGCCAGCTTTAGGGAGCACCTGGGTGGCTCAGTTGGTTAAGTGTCCGACTTTGGCTCAGGTCATGATCTCATGGTTCGTGGGTTCAAGCCCCGCGTAGGGCTCTGTGCAGACAGCTGGGAGCCTGGAGTCTGCTTTGAATTCTATGTCTCCCTCTCTCTCTGTCCCTCCCCTACTTGCACTCTGTCTCTCAAAAATAAATAAATGTTAATTTTTTTTTTTTAAAAAAAGCCAGAGTTAGGAGGCAGAGACATAAAATATGATGGTGCTGCGGTATCAGCAGTCAAACCAGAGTACATGATTAAACAAGTAAAGTAATAGAATGTGGAATCTTACATCTACTCATTTATTTACTTAGCCAACTACTGTTTCCTAGATAATATATATTTTTGAATGTTTATTTATTTATTTTGAGAGAAAGAGAGAGAGAGTGAGAGAGAGGCAGAGAATTCCAAGCAGGCTCTGTGCTGTCAGGGCAGAACCTGACACAGGGCTCTATCCCATGAACAGTGAGATCATGACTTGAGCTGAAACCCAGAATCAGATGCTTAACCGACTGGGCCACCCAGGTGCCCCCAAGACAATATTTTTAATTTAGCTGTAAAACTAGATCCTAATAAGAGAATTATATAAGACTGATTAAATAGTTTAGTTCAGGTCACTTAAAATCCAATCAACCCCATATCCACAAGAGGATCCTGAAATGAGGTTAGTCTGTCCCAACAGGATTGAGGATCCTTACGCCCTGATTCATGGCCCTGGTATGGATGGTAAATTTTGATGGGAGAGCCAGGTGACACAGTCCAGGGGGGCGAAGGATCGACTCCTCAGTTCAGTACCCCCATCCCTATATATCTGCCTGACTCCTAGGAGCTGCTTAATAAGTATCGAATGACTACATGGATTCACAGACTACTTTTCGTATAATGAAGTAAATACATGAAGTTCCAGTCAGGAAAATGGGAGACTGATTTAAAGAGCTGGTTGCCAACAATTTGACAAAGCTGTAGTCTGTGGAAGGCAGGCCTGCTTTAGGAATGGGGGTAGGGGCTATTTTGAACAATCTCTGTGAAAAGACCAAGATTTTAAGAGTTTTAAGTGACAAGCTCCGAAAATAATACCTAAATCCACTAACAAGGGAGGAAATTTTAATATCTTTTCTAGCTCTTTGAGTCTTTTCAGCTGTACCCTGCCCAAGCTGCCAATATTAAGGACAGGTGTACCTGGTTGAGCAAAGAGTTCTCACTTTGGTGTTCACAGCCGGGCCTGCTGTGGGAGAACAGTTGATTGTGATATCCAGGACTCCGAGGGCATTCTTAAGAAGGGAAGCTACAGCTGCTGCCTCTAAAGGCTTCCTTTATCGGCTCATTGGAAAAGACTTCCCAGTTCCGGACAGGCGCGTCTCTCAAGCTTCCCCCTTATAACACCTCCCCAGGAGCTCTGCTCTGCTTAGAGCCCTCGCTGGCAGGCCTTCACTGTGAGGCTTCCACTCTCCCAAGTGCCTGGTCTGCAGATGTTCCAAGCGCCTTGCCTCTTGGAAATTATTTGGGAAAACATCTTCATTAGATACTTTGCTTAACAGATACTCCGATACTTAGCTAGACGCTAAGTGGCAGGTCAGTGTCTCTGTTTAAGGAGCTACTAATTCTTGCCAGTTATTCTAAGTGTTTGCTATTTTGCATTTCTTTCTTTGCTTTCCTACATATACAGAATACCTAGTTTGAGAAAAGAGTAGAGAATAAGTCTTTGTTCCATTTCTGTCATATACTTTGATCTATTCAAGTTCTCTGTTTCTTTTTGTATTCGTACTGGCATTTTATATATTTAGAATTTATTGCAGATACAATTAAAATTCATTAGCATGAGAGGTTTTATCTTCATTTTTTTATCTTACTGTTTAAATTATCTGTTGATAGCCTCTTGTGGGGACTGTTTCTAAACGTTCCATCTGTTGGGGCATCTGGGTGGTTCAGTTGGTTAAACATCTAACTATTGATTTCAGTTCAGGGCGTGATCTCAAGATTTGTGAGTTCAAACTCCACATTGGGTTCTGCGGTAACAGTGTGGAGCCTCCTTGGGATTCTCTGTCGGTCTCTCAAAAGTTCCATCTGAGAGTTTTTATCATAATTACAGTATTTAGCCCACTTATATTTATGTTCTAATTGAAATTAGTTAGCCATCTTCATTTTTTCCATTTACAAAAACCTTCTTCATTTCTTCTATAATTCTCACAATAACTTTGTGTAATATGTAAACATTATTACCTTCATTTTATTAAATGACATTGAGGGTCTGAAAGGTTAAGTGGCTTGCCTGGATCGTAATGCAAACAAGTGACAGAGCTGGGGTTCAAACACAGAACCGTCTGA
The DNA here is from genome assembly GCF_023721935.1 of Panthera uncia. NCBI lineage: Eukaryota > Metazoa > Chordata > Mammalia > Carnivora > Felidae > Panthera > Panthera uncia. The sequence goes on from NW_026057578.1 coordinate 92,857,695, forward strand.
CCCACAGCCTTCCTCACACATATTGACTCATATCTAACAATGTGAGGTTAGGGAGGCTAGGGAGGTTTTCCTTTTTTTTTTTTTTTTTTTTTTTTTTTTAAGTTGTTTGTTTATTTATTTTGAGAGAGAGCATTGGGTAGGAGCAGAGAGCCAGAATCCCAATCAGGTTCAATGCTGTCAGCAGGGCTTGAACTCATGAACAGATCATGACCTGAGCTGACATCAAGAGTTGGATGCTTAACCAATTGTGCCATCTAAGTGCTCTGAAAAAGTTTTTGGAGAAAGTGTCCTGAGTATTCTGTATAAGAACTGCCTTTTAAAGTGTTTGGCTTATATCCCTGTAATTTCCTTTAATCCAGACACCCAGAAAGAAAATATCATTGTCTCTGTTTAAAAAAAAACAAAAACAAAAAAAGGACCAACTTGGTTATTCTATTAATTTTGACTTCTCAGAAGAAGTGTCTGGTCACTGCCCTTTTTTTTTTTCCCCCTTTTCCTTCTTTTTCCTTCGCCCCCCCCCCCCCCCCCCCCCCCCTTTGTCTGCTCCCACCACTCTCTGCTATGGTCCCATTTCTTCCAGACCTTGGACTGATTCTGAACCCATGTTTCTACATGAGAACTTTGCATTACTTGACCTTTGGAGATCCTTGTAGATTAAAACTCTAAGTACAGCTAAGTCTACCTTTACACAGAGACCCCATCATTGGTGTTTCTTTTTAAAAAGAACTTCACTGAATGAGAAACATAAATTCAAACCAGCATCTGGATTCTTCAGATACAGCCAATAAGAAAATGTAAGGTATAAAGCAACAAAATAGATACTCCCAATTGGCCTTATTAATATTCAGTAAGAAGCCTGTTTTATATATGTATTAGAAAACAAATCCAAGATTTAGCTCCTTCTGAGATAATTATTTTGCTCTTCGCTGGAACCAGTTTTTATGTCCTCCGGAAAGATTTACAGCTCAAATAAGCAGCAGGAACAAATTAACTGCCAAGAGCTGTCCTCTCCATGATGGTGTTGGTAGCCGTGTTAAGATAATTACAAATCTATTAGAAAGTGAGACATCACTGATTTGTTGTTTTAAAGGTTTGAGGTATAAGATTCTAATTAAACTATGAAAATGCTTTATCTGGCCTATTCCATACCATAAAATGTAACTTGATTTGAGTCCCTAAAAAAGTATCTTGACACACAACAGTCCTTTTTTTCAATGATTGTTACTGTTTTTCCTTGAGTATTATTAGAGCCTGGATAGGAATTGAACAAGACTAACATTGAGAAGTGAAAGTATTTTATATTTTTTACAGTTAAGAAAAGATTCAGAATTTCCATAGGAGATGTGAATGGAAACTTAATTTTATGTGGAGTCTAGATTACCAGCGTTCTAAATAACTTCCCTGGCTTGCTACAACTCTTAATAAAAATGGGTTAACCTATTTAGTAAATTGAATGGCATGTCTACAGAGAAAAAGGTTGATGATCTCCATTATCACTGGTTTATATACACGATTCTCTTCCTCCACTCAGTGAAACTTGATAAGGATATTGAATTAGGTATTTTTGTGATTGTGTCAAGCTTAAACAAAGGTAGATTTCTGTAGCTTAGAACTGTGTTAATCTCTGGCTTTTTCTAGCTGTTTTAGTGGTCCTTTGTATTTCCACATTGTCAAACGATGAACTCCCTGTATGTTCCCTTTGGCTTGCTTCAAATACAAAGAGCTAATCAGAATTCTTCAGTAGGCCCTGCATTTTCTTCACTTCACATGACTGAGCTGCCTGCTCTTTTTCTGTTGCTTCTATTAGAAGACATCATTAGCAGAGGTCTGTCTACTAGGGTCCCTTTTTGTATAGAAGAACTTTTGATTGAGCAAACACATACCTGTTTTGTGCCTTACTCAGAACTTTTTTCTTGGTTATTTCCACTGGCAAAATAGCAAGTTGACTGATGATGATGTCATGGATTACTTCATATCTCAATTTTAGTTTTAATTTAAATTGAGACCACAGGTGTTTAATGTTACCAATTGTGGAAATCTTCACACTGTAGTAAAGTCATTCTGGAGGGGGCACCTGGGTGGCTCATTTGGTGAAGCGCCAGCTTCTGCTGGGTCATGATCTCCTGGTTTATGAGTTCGAGCCCCACATCGGGCTCTCTTGTCAGTGCAGAGCCTGCTTCAGATCCTCTGTCTCCCTCTCTCCACTCTCCCGCATGTGTGTGCTCTCTCAAAAATAAATAAAAACATTAAAGTCATTCTGGAGAATGACTTTAGTACCACCCAAATCCTCAAGTCATTTATTTATTTTTTAATGTTTTTTAATTTTATTTTTGAGAGAGACCTAATGTGACTGGGGGAGGGGCAGAGAGGGAGACAAAGAATCTGAAGCAGGCTCCAGGCTCTGAGCTCTCAGCATAGAGCCGACACAGGGCTTGAACCCACTAACAGTGAGATCATGACCTGAGCTGAACTCGGAGCCACCCAGGCACCCACCAAATCCTCAAATCATCTGTAAAGGAGTTCTTAGTGAAATTCCTAATTCAAGTCTAAGACCTCTCTGCAAAAGTTGCATGATCCAGTTGGCAAGAATTGGAAGCAGGGCACATCATTAGGGAGGCATGCCTGCTCTCATTCTGCTCACCTGCATTCTACCCCCCGCTGACACCACCTTCAGTGGCAACGAGGCTTCAGATTCACTTGCTTCTCCACGGGGTGTACAGCTCCTCTTTCCAGTGGATGGCAGGGTGTGAACTCAGTTCACAGTTACAGGCCGTTCAGCTCTGGCTGCACAGGTGTTGCCAAGAACTGTGATTGCAGATTCAAGCGCACTCACACTTCAGGGAATTCCTTCAGTTTTCGTTGGTGAAGCACTTCCTCCTGAAGATTTCTAGAATTTGTTTTCAAATTCCATGTTTTTTTCTTCGATCGATTTTTCTTGTATGTGTCTATGTGAAATTATTAGTCTGTATTCCTCATCAGAATCCTAACCCAATAAACGACAATTGATATAGTTCTAATGCTTCAAGAGTTCAGGCATTATCTTTTTGGGTACAAAATATCCTGTGTGTTGTGAAGAAATATTCTGATTATAAGTACTTATTAGTGGTACTTCTATTTTATTTAAATGTGAATCCCTAGGCATATTTTTTTTTTAACAAATGACCATTTCAAACATGTTTAATATTTAAATTCTATCCATTGATAAATGTTCCTTATTACCTTAGGTGGAAGAGGCCTTGGAAGCTGTCAAAAATGCTACAAATGAACAAGACCTTGCAAATCGCTTTAAAGAATTTGGCAAAGAAATGGTGAAACTCAACTATGTAGCAGCAAGAAGACAACAGGTGGGGACAATTCAGGAAATGCTGGGGGAAAAATGTGTGTTTAAGTAACCTCCTAGCTGGGTAGGCTTAAACAACAGATCAGCCTTATCTGCTGGTTATCAAATTAGCAAATGTCCTCAGAACCTGTGATCAACAAAGGTTGCTTATTACATGGGTCAGTTTTCATAGCATTGTGGGCCCTGGGGTACTCTCTGCCCCCTGCCTACCTAGGGTAGTCACAGGCCTCCTGTGTGACTGGTGGGAACCAGTGTAACCTTTTTTCCACTGTAAGAAAAGCTCCCCAATCAAAAAAAAAAAAAAAAGAAAAAGAAAAAAAAAAAGAAAAAAGAAAGGAGGGGAGAGTGGTTTCATGTAGTGCAGTGGATGCTTTCTGAGCACCACCCTTTGCCCTCACTTTTTGTTTCCTAGCCCTGTAGACCCCATCATGCATATGCATAGCCCAAATGTGCAGCATGTTGAGTGACCCCTTTATGAAAGACAAGAAGACTATGCAAAGAAAATCAAGGAAAGGCAGAGAAGAAAATAAATGTGTGGGGGTGTGGGATAACACAGATTAAGTGTGAGTTACTCTGATGAAGGTGACTGACATAGTGTCTTCTGTCTTCCTTTTGTCTAGAGCTAGCACTCAATTTAGTCTATTCTAGTTGTTAAGTACCATTAGGATTTTATCCTCAAGGAATTTGTTTTTATTTTTTTCCCCTAGGAAAAACATCTCCAAATGTGAAAGGGTCAGTTAAAAATCCTTTACCCGTCCTCTTGACTGTTCCTAGAATTCTTCAACACGTAGAGCAATTCCTAGTGATTTAAGATGGTCTGTGACCAACAAGAAAGTTTTATTCAACAAACATTTGTCGAATGTTCTTCTGTGCCAGGTTGAAGGAACGTTGGTATTACAAACTGGACCAAGATCTAGTTTCTGCCCCTAACATGCTTACAGTATTCTTTGTGTGAGAGACACACGCATGTGATTTGAGATTACTTGATGATTTAAGTATTTAGTAATCAGCAAAACTCAAATGAGCTCTTGTGTGATAGTCCAAAATGTAAGATGGGTAGGAGTGAAGTTACTCTGAAACACAAATGTGAGAACCAAGAAATCTACTTAGCTAATTTAAACAACTGAGAAAAAAGCCATTGAAGCTTGATCTTAGTGAACCATGCGGGCAGTTGGGAAGAAAGGTAGGGGCCAGGACATTGGGAGTCTTGCAGAAGTCTTGGATTTTATTGTAAGTGGGTGGGTAGTATTTGAATAGTTCAAAGTTTGATATCAATGTCTCAAATAGGTATTTTAGCATTCTAGTTATGTTGTGCAGAGGGGAATGGAAGAGGAGAGACCAGCTATAGTTGGGGGGGGGGGGGCTGAAGTAGTCTAGGTGAGAGATGGTGGTCTTGATTTGTTTGTAGTGGTGGAAATGGAGGAAACTGCAAAGAATACGAGTTTATTTTGAAAATAGAACTCGGAGGACCTGATGTTAAATTGGACATGTTAGGAAGTGACAGCAACCAGTTCAGTTCTAAGGTTCTGGTTTCAGCACATGAGTAAATGTTGGTAAATTTACAGAGATGGGAAAGACTGGGTCAGTTGGGTACAGAAATTAATATTTCATATTTAGATACATGGATTGTGAGATGCCTGTGAACTCTCGATGTAAAAATGTCAAATAGAAGAGAGTTGTGGGTTGGAGATGGAAACATCAGGTACTGGTGTGTATATAGATGTGTATTAAAATCCATGGACATGTATGAGATTTATATGAGAATACCCATAAGTATCATTTATTTCATCAATACCTTATTTTTAATTAACTGCTAGTTCAGTCTCTTTCAAGAAAATTTAGAAAACAGGTAGAATTGGAAGAAGGAAAAAACCATAGAACACCCTACCACCCAAGAAAAAAGTGGTACAATTTTGGTATATTGCATTTTAGTTATTTATCTTCATATTTTAACATATTTATAATCATACTTTGCATACAAGTATGCAAATTATGTTCTGCCTTTTCATTTATCTTGTAAATATTATTCATGTAATTTATTGAAAACTATAGTATCCAGAGTCTATCAAATAAATAAATGCTTCAGTCATTTACTTAACCAATTCTTCATAATTTAACATTTAGATTGTTTGCAGGGTTTTTTAATGTAATTAAGGAATGTTTCCTCAAATGTTTTTATGGGGAGAATCCCGTTCCATCTCTTCCTTTTTTAAGTATAGGTACCCAGTAATATAATATGCAATTTCTGGACCAGAGTTCTGGAGGTTAAAAAGCTCTTCATGGCTAGTCGGGAGAAACCTTTCACTTTGAATGCCTAGATAATTACCTGGCATAGAAAGTACACACACATGTTGGTTACCTATTGGTGTTCATGTTTAGGATCAAAAAGAAATGCCCTCAAACTAGAAATCATGTTGGTGGGCTAAATTCATTAGTGCATAAGCAAAAGAGGATAGATGGTTCAGTTAATTATTACTTGTCAATCTGCCTTGACAATCCTAGATAACCAATAAATTCTGCTTGTCTCAGAGTCATTTTGACACACAAAAGAAAAGATACAATTGTTGCCAGGTCATTCATATAACACATACTGTATAAACAAATAGAAACTGAACCCCAGTGATTCAAATAACCTTCAATGATGTTTTGAAACTGGAAAAATTTCTCTGAGATCCTCAGCTGGCAATCCTACATGGCCTCAGAGAGCAGCACTGCCTTTAACATTTCTGTAAATGATGTGAACATTTTCTTAACAATGCTCTTTAAAGCTGAAGATCAAGAGATTCCCCAGTAGTATTATTTTGACAGCCAAAACTAGGAAGGCACATCACCTTTGATCTATTTTTATTCCCTAAACTCAGTGATTGAGCTGCCATTAAAGATAACTTTAAAAAAATAAAATGAAATGAACCCTAGTCCGAACCTGATAATGAAGTGGCAGATATGCACTAAGCAAAAATCAGAAGAGTTTGATTTCCCATGTTTATAATTGTCATTGAATATAGGGGCAAGCAATATCAGAAGACTGAAGTCTGGGTTTTCCTCTGCTGCTTAACTAACTCCTATCCATGCAGGCTACTTGTCTGTATCTTGGTTTTTACATTTTCTCCAGCAATATTTGAGTGCCTTTTATAGGCCAAACATTTGCTAATAAGTCAAGGGCCACTAAACAAGATCGGGTGTCCTGCTCTCAATAGATACAATACATGCTTAAATATGTAACTCCAGTACAGTATAATAAGTATTGATGATAGGAGGGGATAGGGGCTTGTGGGAGCAGATAGGAGACATCGCCTAGAGAGCTGGATGGAATAGGTTCCAGGAAGATGGGCCATGTTGAGTGAAAGGGTAGGGTAGAAGAGGAGTACTCCAGTATTTCATGCAGAAAGAACACCATACACAAAGTCCTGGCAGCTAGAGAGAGGACAGGGGAAGGTAGATGGTTTACAAAATTCAGTGGAGTTCTGTGAGTCTGACTCAGAGTTCAATAACAAAGGTTTCCATGGCAAACTTCATGGATGTGACAGGTCTCATGTTTTGCACACACAGGAGCTGAAGGACCCTCACTGTCGGGATGAGATGGCAGCTGCCCGAGGGGCTCTAAAGAAGAATGCCACAATGCTGTACACAGCCTCCCAAGCATTTCTCCGCCACCCAGATGTTGCTGCCACCAGAGCCAACCGAGACTATGTGTTTAAACAAGTCCAGGAAGCCATTGCTGGCATCTCCAATGCTGCTCAAGCTACCTCGCCCACCGATGAAGCCAAAGGCCACACAGGCATCGGTGAGCTGGCTGCAGCTCTGAATGAGTTTGATGTAAGTGTCCCAGTGGTGCACACAGAGGGGTATACACTTGCATTGAAAAAAATGATTTGGGGATGAAGGGCCACAGTAGCATACATGAATTTACCCCTCGTAAAGGCTTAGGATAAAAGGTAAATTATATCCTATTTCTGTTGAATGGAATCCAACACAGTGGCAGAGCCTAGTTTTCTTGTATTCAAAGGATCTAACAACAATGTTGAAGAAGACTTGAGGTTAGGCAAGCAGAAGCCCTGTAAATCATTAACTTTTTTTTAATCCCACTGGTTATTTAGGGACCATTCATCACTTGGATGATCTTTATTTTTAAGGGGACAAATGTCATAAGCAGTGTAGGTATAGGTTGCCTCTATGTTGTGCCTGGGTGAAGAACTACCCTCAATGTCTTCATTTTAAATCATTGACAAACGTTGTTGACCACTGATCCCATATGGGATCACCATCTTCCTTGAATAGACCCCTCTGGGTAATGCCTCTGCAGGACCCATGAATGACCCACATTCTGCACCTGCTGTTTCTGGGGTGTGTCCCAATGAGCGAAGCAGTAGGAAGATGGCATCAAAGTGAATGGGAGGCATGCATGTAATCAGTACCCCAGGATGAGAGCCCTCACTTGTCCTGGATCAGGATATGGACCCACCTATGGGATGCTGGAATTCATCTGAGCTCATTCTGTGTTCAGTGTGAGAGTCTAAGTGTGTTGTGAGAACTACCAAGATTTAAAATAATTGGTATCTGCTTTCAAGGATTCTGTTTTCCTGTAAGGAGATGGGAGAAGTAGAATGTATTAAATACCTTTCAAGTGATAAAACACAGTATTAAAGAAATTCATAAGAGAAAAGTAGGTTACTTAACAGCTGTGGAGAAAGATGATGAGCTTGCTTTTGGATCTGTTGACATGAATTTTTGGCAGGAGGTGACTGGCTAGAGAAGAGAATCAGGAACAAAGCAGTGATTGCTAGAGACCTCAAGCTGGAAGATATAATGGAGGAATAATTATGATACTTGACCTAGCTGTTTTCCCAGGGGTGTCTCCTCTTTTAGTTTTTTCAGTCAGTCAAAATATAATAGAGCTAGCTTAGACCATATACTGTTTCCTATGTTTTTTTCTTTTTCTTTTTTTTTTTTCTTGGTCAAGATTAAATACAATAAATTTAAAGTGACTGCCACAGGATCGCCTGGGTGGCTCAGTTGGTTAAGTGTTGGGAGAGAAAGTTAATAACTTACATATCACATTCAACTGATTTCATGCAAGTGACAGATTATATTTATTTAAAGATATTTGGAAATTTAGGGGCACCTGGGTGGCTGAGTTGGTTAAGTGTCCGGTTTCGGCTCAGGTCATGATCTAATGGTTTCTGGGTTTGGGCCTGGCTTTGGAGTCTGTGCTGACAGCTTGGAGCCTGGTGACTGCTTCAGATTCTGTGTCTCCCTTTCTCTGCTCCTCCCCACTTGTGCTCACGCTCGCTCTCTCTTTCAAAAATAAATAAACATTTAAAAAATATTATTTAAGTATTTACCACAGGTATTGGGGGTTAATATGTAATTCACAAAGTTTGAGGAGACTCCATTGGAGCTAATAGAGTTAGTAAGGTCATCAGTTTTAAAATAAACTTATGTCCACAGATTTGCAAAGTGCAAAAACATAGAGTCATGGAAAAACAGATCCTATTTTTTAAAAAAATGATCCTGTTGATAGAAATGAAAAGTAGTTTGTTGGCTTTATTTTATTCCTTATTTCCTTATAAATGTTGGAAATAATCCTGATACAGATGTGGAGGACTAGAAACAAACAAAACAAAAAAACTGAGTGGCAAGTTCTACTTTTGGGTATGATATCACAATGATATCACAAGCCTGGGTAGGAAAACTATCGATTCTTAATTTTTACAATGTTCAGACAATCCCAATAAAAATTCTAAGAGTTCTTTTGCAACTTGACAGAGTAATGATGAAGTTTTTTTCCTGGACTAAGAATGAATAAGCCCACATTTTAAGGAGATGAAAATGAGCGGGTGATGTACTCGATATTAAAACATTCTAATGCTACATTAATTTTAAAAGTGTGCATTAGACCAAAAAATGCCTATTCAAGTTAAACAGAATAGAAAATTGCAAACAATCTACAATACAAAATTATTTTATGAAATGATAGTTTTTAAAATTAGTAGGTGGATTAGTCAGATTTTGACAAAACTATATTTTTATAATCCTATGTTAATTTCAAAAAGTAAACAGTAAACCCTGCCAGGACCTAGTAATAGGAGTATAAGCACTGAATGCAGAGAACTCCCTGGAAGGACAGTCAGACCCTTCAGCTGCTGCCACCTTCTGCCCAAGCGTGAGGACTCCACCTTCCCATTTTCTTTTTATTCAGAACCTTCTCACTGAAAGGAGCTTTTACTAAAAATGAGGTTCACAATACAAAAGGCTTTGACTCATAAAATAAAACTTAAGCCTGTATGGGGAAAATCTATTAGCAAAGTATGTTGGAAATACTTAAACGTTTGAAATGTTGGTGTGTGTGTGTGTGTGTGTTGTTTTTTTATTTTATTTTTTAATGTTTATTTATTTTTAAATATGAAATTTATTGTCAAATTGGTTTCCACCCAGTGCTCATCCCAACAGATGCCCTCCTCAATACCCATCACCCACCCTCCCCTCCCTCCCACCCCCCATCAACCCTCAGTTTGTTCTCAGTTTTTAAGAGTCTCTTATGTTTTGGCTTTCTCCCTCTCTAACCTCTTTTTTTTTTTTTCTTTTTTTCTTTTTTTCTTTTTTTCTTCCCCTCCCCCGTGGTCTTCTGTTAAGTTTCTCAGGATCCACATAAGAGTGAAACCATATGGTATCTGTCTTTCTCTGTATGACTTATTTCACTTAGCATCACACTCTCCAGTTGCATCCACATTGCTACAAAAGGCCATATTTCATTCTTTCTCATTGCCATGTAGTATTTTGTTTTTTTAACTGTAGTGATACGCTGTGCAAATACGGCTTTGGGAGGTTAATACAGAAATGTAAGTTTCTTACAGAACATGACATGTTAATTAAGTAATTCACTGTATTTTAACTATTATACTAAGTAAATTTTATTAGTTAAAATAAGTGTATTATGTTTATTCTATGCTTATAGAATACCAGACTACTCAATTATATATTAGCTAAGTATATTAATCAAGTAATATTTTATTAATAAATGTATACTGGTTCACAAGCTATATAAATAACTAAAGCATTATCTAATGTTTCAAACTTTATTTCTCAGAGATTGACAAATGTTTAAAACTTCATTTCTCAGAGATTGACAAAAATCATCAGGGAGAACCATCTAAGTTGGTGATTTATAGATAGTAATTCAATTGGGTATGGTTCCCTAAAAATTTAGTAAGTGCAATTTCAGTACTTTGTCAAAAATAGTAATGCTAATAAAGTATTACAAAATATGACCAGATATAAGGTAATTAGCCATTTGTAGATTTGATTTTTCCACCATTTGACACCAGCAAATCTAGACAGTCCTTAAGGATATTTGAAATTATCACTAAAAATTAATGTTCTCCTTCTCTTGGTGACAGAATTCTCCATGTTTGTTCTTTAGTTGCATAATGAATACTTTGTTTTTTTTTTGTTTTTTTTTTTTTTTTTTATTCTGCGGACATATTGACTTGAAATTGATTTTTGAATTCAGACATCTGTCTTATATCCTAAAAGCTATTCTCAGATATTAAACAAATTGATACCACATTGGGAGGGAAACTCACTCAAACTTCCTGTGAATTAGTTTTCTGGCAATATCTCTTCCTGATGCTAGGTTTACTGACTTGCCAACGTGAAGGAGATTTTAAAAAGTAAAGTATGTTTGAGATCCTGAAGTGAAAGGAACTATAGAAATACACAAGTCCATTGTGAGCATGGCTAGCATGCCTTAATGTTCAATTTCAAGCACAATTTGTATTAGTCATCAGTATGCAAAACCCAGTTTTATGGGGAGTAGGATGCAGAAGTGACGTAAAGTTTGATAGCTGACTAAAAACAAGGTAGAAATTAGTATTTTTACGTTAATTTGTTAAGTTGTAGGATTGATTTTTTTTTTTTTTTTTAATCTAGGTAGTTAAAATTGTGGCTCAATGCATGGTGACCTATTTTCTGGCACTATTTTTCTGCCTACATGAAGAGTTGATGTAGTGATTTATGGAGCAAAGGAATGAAGAAAAAACCCAGGATTTTAACAACTTGAAACTGTCAAGGGAGTTTCTAATGATAAAACAGCAAAGAGAAAATGATTGCTAATCAATGGAAAAATCAGCCTCTGTTTAAAATGTGGCAGCTTGAGGTAGTTAATTTTATTGGGTGAAACTACTAAGGAATACTAAAAAGAATTTTAAAAATATAATGACTACTCAGAAATAAATCTTATTAAAATGTCTGTTTTACTGCCAGAAAACTTGAAAGAGTGAGAGAGAGGACAATTAAAAGTTATTCCTACAGAATTTCTATTTTAAAGAGAAGGGAGTATACTGTATCTTGTTTTTTGAAGTTTCTTTTGTGGATGAAGGCACTTGAGAAAAATGGAAATTAACACCATTCATGACCCAGTCTTTATAATGGGTAGCTATTTGCATTTTAAACGTTTGTTTTAAATCAGGTAGTAAGTAAACACAATCTCAAATTCCTCTAACTTTATTACCTTCTTACTTGTGAATTTTCTTACTTTTCCCCACCTGCCCTGGGTATTTGCTTGATTAGTAATTATTTTCTTGGACATTTAGTTTCTCTTTCTCCACTAGGAGAAATTCCCTCAGCCTATAGAAAAATGTATTTCTCCTCTACAGTCTAAGAAAAAAATAAAGCATTAGTCTACTATAGTTACCATTTTTCTCATACTTCACTCTTCTTACACAGTTCTTTAAGAACATTTCTTAAGTCAATTCCAGTCCTTGTTTCCGTGTCTTGGCTACCACTAGCTCTTCCCTTTTTGAGCCTTGTCATCCAACTTTTACTGCCCCTCCTCTGTAACTCTGTGTTTGAATCTTTAAGGACCCCCAAGTCTATGTGCTTTTACTTGCTAGTTCTCAACTACTTTAAATTTAGAATGGGTGGGGTGAATTTTAATAGCATCAACCATATTCTTTTTTTTTCTTCGTATTATTTCTGATTTGCAAGATTTATTTTTACTTGAAGAGTAGGGCAATCTGACCTCAACTACATTGAGTGAAATGTCACCATGACATACCAACTCTACATACATTGCCCTTGCTATTTCTACCTGATTTTTCATACCCTCTTCCCGCTGGTATTTCTTCCATTTTCTCCCTCTTTCTTTTTAAGTATAATTGTGTGGATCTAATTGTAATTCTCTTACTGCTGGTATTCAGTGGATAGAAGTGTTGGAATGTGAGCATAAGACATCATGGAGCATCTGCATCACAGGCCAGTGAGGATAGCAAAACTCTTTATCTCACAAGGTTAGGGCACATAGACCAACTGCACTGATGGGAGAATTGTCCTCTGGGGAGCATCTCCATGTTACGGTGGTCACTGCCCTAAGGTGATTCCAACTATGTGCACTTCTCAGGTATATATGGACAATCTAGGAGATCTAGTTGGAAAAACATGGTTAAGAAACAGGAGTAAGATGGTAACTCATTTCATAGCAAGACCCCAGCCCATTTTTGGGACATGGAGGTTTCTGGACACCCAAGCATAATAACCCTAGCCCAGGGTTTAGAACCCAGGGTTGGAATACAGGCCCAGTGGAGAGCTGGAGTGCTAATACAGGTATCTTATGTAAGAAGACCAAATGCATGACCTCGTGCAGACCTATGCTTCAGGAGACTAAAGAAGTAGAGTTTTTCAGTTGGCACCCTACTCTAAACATCTCTCTTCATACCTTTTGAATAGTGAGATTAATTCTTAGGTGCTCCTGTTGAAACCCTGATCCCTTAAGGAGCCGTGAACCAGAATTCTGGCTGGCTCAATGATTCTTAAAGGGTTTTATTGACTCATGGTCTCTCCAAGGAGGCAAGAAGGAATGCTTCCTGAAAGTAGTACATTTTCACAGAGCATCTTGTTGAGTTCCTTCCCAGTTCTAACCCTCCCTTTTACTGTGGAAATCAACATAGTTCTTTCTCAGAGAGGCTTACCCTAGGTCTCCTCTTCTCCTGTGATACTCTGTAAAGTCATTCTGACTGCAGACATGTGGGAACACTCACATTAGGTTATGGAAAAGGTAAGCTTCCTATGTATTACATTAGCATGAGGACAGAAAAAAGAGGAGAAGTCCCTGACAAAATACTGTAAACGTACTGATGAAGAAAATTCAAAATACAGCTTATGTCCTAAAGCAGTTAGCAAGAAGCAAACCAAATGCATAAAAATGAAAGCCAGTAAGTAGAACCATTTAGCTTCTGGAAAGCAATTTTGGGTTCCTAATTCAGGTACTAAAAAAGAGGAAGAAGGCAAATTCAGCAACTTTCTGTCCGAGTTTATGCCAATATGTTTTGAAGGCTTAACATCTGTAGAGTTGTATCTGTTGTTCTTTAATGCTTTTATTGGTACTTTTTTTTTAAGTAAGCTCTATTCCCAACATAGGGCTTGAACTTGCAACCCTAATAGCAAGAGTCGTATGCTCTACTGACTGAGCCAGTCTGTCACCCCTATTAGTACTCTTCAATAATCTCTGCCATATTCCTATCAAATTGTTCCCATTTAATGGCCTTTGGAAGTAGCCCAGGATATTGGGAAGAGCCCAGGACTTGGATTGCAGTGTGTGGCTAGTACTCCAAGCTCTGTAAAATTTTAAGAATGTGTGACCTTGGGTTGCGGAGATAGTATCTCCAGGCCTTGGAAAAAGATTTAGCTACAGGATAGCTAAGATGATTAGGAGTATACAGTATGCCAAGTGAGATGTAAGAAGGAAGGACTGCAAGGTATAAAGGAGTAATACTCTGTAAACAGCTATAGTTACTGCGATGCATAAATGATGTGCTATACACTTACCTATGTAGTATGCACCTACATACTAGTGTGTGTTGGGGGATGGGTAAAATTAGGGAGGATCAAATCATAGAAGATTTCCTGGAGGAGGCAGTGCCTGAGTAGGAATTAACATGCTGATGTGTGAATGAGTATTTCTCAGAAAGAACACCATTTCATGTGGCAGCATTATTCAGTAAAATACTCAGTTCTGGAACCCAGGAATGAGGAGAAATCTGGCTGAGTGAGCTGGAGGCAGATCCTGGAGTGCTCTGTAGGCCTTGCAAGGCCAAGGGCTGAGCTTCAACCTGAAGGCATTAGGAAGTTGCTGGTGCTCTAGGCAGGGGAATGCATGGTCAAATTTGTGTTTTTAAAGTGACCTCTGCCTACAGGGTGAAGAATGGACTCAGAAGAGGCAAAGCTGTAGTGTAGGAGGGTGGTTATGGTGAACAAGGTGACCAGTGCCCTAAATCCATTGTTGGAGGAGGAATGGGATAAATGGGTGGGTCTGAACCATGTTGAGGGAGGAGAGTGAACAGGTCTTGACAACTGTACTTTTTGTTTTCATGTATCAAAAGTTAATGTTTTGTACAGTAATCTTTAAAAAGACGAAACATTTTTTAATTCCAATAATGAAATCTGGGGAAGTTTCAGTTGTTTGTGGGATATTTGATTTTTTGCATAAAAAAACCTTCTTACACTTTTTTTTTTTTCTGGCTCTTTAATTCACATATATACACAACAGTATGATTATTAAATGCCTAGTAATTTACATAGATCTATATTTTGGATAATTTAAACTCTGCATCTAGGATTTTCCTGATTTAGTTTAAGTTATTTATATGTAATTGAGCTTTCATCAGTATGTGCTTACTAGTGCACATTTTACTTTTTAAAAACTAAATTTTAGACACACTTTTAAAAAAAATGGGACATGGATTTTCCCATCTGAGAGGACATAGTATCAATAACTGGGGGTTAGTAGGGTCCAGTGATTCTCATCTTTTCTACAGATACTATCACAATTTACTGCCTCTAAATCTGTCTGCTCTTTTCTACTCTGGCAAATTAAACTCTTGAAAATGGCCTTTTAAGCTTTTGCGGCTTAATGTGGTATTACAGCATTCGTTATCATGCACTGACATCTGGTGGCCAAATCGAACATTAGGAACACTCCAGTGCATTTCTGTATGCCTGTAAACCTAACACAACCTAAATATGGGCCAAGACTCTGGATGTAAATACGGAGAAGGTGAACTCTGCCTTCATAGAACTGTCAGTCAGCTTCAGGCACCCTTCTGCACACTAAAATTATGAAATGGGAATTGCATTAATCCTTTTTGGAAAACTAGCTCTAGGAAAGTGGTAAAGATGGATACAGAGGCAGATGAGTTTGCAAGAAGAGAAGCTCCAGGCAGGAGGTAGAGCTGAGAGGGTCGTTCTGCTGGCTGTGTGTGGGACCAGGTCAGCCAACATCAACCAACAACATATTCTCTGCTTCCTGAGTCATACCACGTGCCTCCCCAGGACCAGTTTATCCAGTATCCTCATTTTTTATCCAAGAAATCTTACTGTGGGATACTGACCCCTCCAATGGCTTCTTGTCTGCAAACAGCTTTAGTTTAAGGTGTTGTAAACCAGGAATATTTTCTGATTGTATCATCTAAATTTTTATTTTCTTAAAAGCTATTTCAAGGAAATATCCCAAGACAATTTAATTTTCTCTTCTATATTTCACTTAGTAAATATGGAGCTACAAAAATCATTGAGAAAAAAACAATATGATTTGAAATATTTGAAAGTTGTATTTGAAATTTCAAATCCTTATTAGCCTCCATGTTTTCTGTAATTAAAGTCATTATATTTTCAATCTTTTTATTTCTTTTCACAAGAGAAAATGAAAGAATCTTTTTTTCACCGAATAATGTTTTCCTTTTTTTAAAAAATATTTTTTAATGTTTATTTATTTTTGAAGGAGACAGAGCATGAGTGGGGGAGGGGCAGAGAGAGAGGGAGACACAGAATCTGAAGCAGGCTTCAGACTCTGGGCTGTCAGCACAGAGCCCGATGCGGGGCTCGAACTCATAAGCTATGAGATCATGACCTGAGCTGAAGTTGGACGCCCAACTGCCTGAGCCACCCAGGTGCCCCAGTAATGTTTTCCTTTGAGATTATTGGCAGATTCTGTGCATATGAGCTCACCTTTATCTCAAATAATTAGTTCTAAATGTAACTGATTATTGGTGTAATGGATCATCATATTCTACATTGTCTAAACGTGGGATGGCAAATACCATGTTGATTATCATCTAATTAGTTACACTGTAAAATTGGGGAACCAAATGAGCTCTTTTATCTAGTGAACTATTTAGTGGTGAAAAATAGGATTTATTTAAAGTATTGACCTCCTTAGTCTTAGTTTCTTTCGCGATTTCTTACATTAGAAGTGCTTGTCTTAGCCCTTCAGGATTATACCTTTCCCTTTTATGCACTCTCCATGTTACAAGTAGGCATATATTCAGTACTCATTTATAGGATTTGGTTTGATTCCGTGATGAAGTAAACACGTGTGCTCATGCACACACACACACCTGCTCCTCCCCCCTAAAAACACTAATTTTGATTTCTTATTAACCAAACTCCTTAATATACATCCTGAACTTCTCCGACAGTATTTTCTGGAAACTTTACTGTAACCTATTGAGTCCCATGTTTATTTATCCAAATGTTCTCTGGGGCTGTTTTGTTCTTACTGCACACATTCATTGAGCTAAGAACGGAGGGGAACGGTTACCCACAGATGCAAGTGTGGTAGTAAATTTGTCAGGTGGCTAACATTACTGAGGGCATGACTGGGGCCCATGCTAGTCGTCCTCGTTACAGTGGTCATACTTGCGGACAATGGCACGGCATGGCGTAGGACAAACAGAACAAGCTTGTGTTTAAATCTGACCATATAACTCTTCCCTCCTTGCCTTTGTTTCTGCATCTATAAAATGGGGTAAAAATGTTGACTTACCAAGATGGTGATAATAGTTTTATGGGATAAACATTCTTAGGTGCCTCATCCTTGGTGGTCACTTAGAAATGCTAGTTGTCTTTTTCTCCTGCTTCTCTTAACAGAAGTCACAGACAGATGTCTTCCATCCAAAGTTACTGTGGAAACTATTGGCTAGAAAATGCTTAGAGAACAGTTCCTAACTGAAAAGTTGTGTTCTTCCTTGGTCACATCCAGACCTCCAAGAAAAGTCTGGCCAAAGTGTAGATTAAATTACCCCCTGGCCTAAGAATTAATTTCTTAAAATCTTTTTTGCAGTATAGTTGACACATAATGTTATATTAGTTTCAAGTGTGCAACACTGATTCAACAGTTCTATACATTATACGGTACTGACTACACTAAGTCTAGCTACCATCTGTCACCATACAACACTATTACATACCATTGATTATACTCCCTATGCTGTACTCCTCCTCATGCTTGTGACTTAAAGTTGAGCTTTAGTACCTCTCAATCCCCTTCACCTATTTTGTCCATTCCCCCTCCCCCTCCCTCTGGCAAACACCAGTACCCTTCAGTCCATTTCTGGTTTGTTTTGTTTTTTTAGGTTCCACACATAACTGAAATCATATAGTATTTGTATTCCTCTGCCTGACTTATTTCACTTAGCATAATACCTTCTATGTCCATCCATATTGTTGCAAATGGCAGAATCTCATTCTATTTTTACAGCTAAGTAATATTCCTGTGTGTGTGTACACGCATATGTACACAGCACATCTTCTTTATCCGTCTATTGATGGACATTTCAGTTGCTTCCATATCTTGGCTATTGTAAATAATGCTACAGTGAACATAGGGGTTCATACGTCTTTTCAAATTAGTGTTTGTTTTCTTTGGCTAAGTAGTAGTAGAATTATTGGATCATATAGTATTTCTGTGTTTAATTTTTTGAGGGGCTTCCATACTGTTTTCATAGTGATTGTACCAATTTACATTCCCACCAACAGTGTACAAGGGTTCCCTTTCTCCAAGGATAATTTTTTTTAATGTTTGTCTATTTTGAGAGAGATAGAGTGAGAGAGGAGGAGCAGAGAGAGTGCAAATCTCAATCAGGTTCTGTGCTGTCAGAGCAGAGCCTGAGGTAGGGCTTGATCTCACAACTGTGAGCTGAAATCAACAGTTGGACCCTTGACTGACTAAGCCACTCATGTGCCCCTCTCCAAGGATGAATTATAAAGAGTGAAATCATAAGTCTAGTGTTAGCACTAGGAATGTAGGTTTCTCCCTTGTGTTTATTTGGTAATTCGCATTACTTCTGATGTGGTGAAAGACCCTTTTATCTTCCTATTAAATATCAGAGTTATTCAGGTTTGGTGGTCTCTTAAGATTCTCCTAGTACACCAAGAAGGAAAAGAGTGGCTGACAGGGGTAAAAATGGAAGATGAAATGATGGCAAAGATTGGTGTTCTTCCTTCATCCAAGAACCACAACGCAAAGGAATATATAGTTATTTTTTAACATGTTCTACCCAGGTGATAACTTTCTACCACAGTTAATTAGCAAGGCACAACACTTGTTTTAAAAAGCCTAATACAAAAGATAAGGAAAAAAACACCGTGAAAAGACATTATTAATGCCTACACTTAATGCTCAGCTTTTCTATCCCCAATATTCTCTTAAAAACCTCCAGGATTAAACCCCTCAGTTGTGATGAGGGGAAGAATGGATCCATATTCCTGGAATAGAACATAGAGTTGTAAATCAGAGGGAATTTCTAATACTTGGATGATACAGAGAATCAAAGATTAGTAATAATCTCCTTTTATTGTTGAGTTCATATAACCCAATTTGTAAAATAACCCAATTTAGGAGTGCAGAAAGTGATTTCTGAAGAACTCACTTAGTTCAAAGTGATAGAAATAATTATCCTTCTAGCCCAAGTATGGATATGTCTTTCTGTTTCAGAGGTATTGGCCAAGAATGGTACACGAAGTGCTGTCCTCTCAATTTCTATTAAGTCCCTAAAAATACTCCCCCCCCAATAATGGTGCAATCTAAGAATGTGCTTGTGGGGCGCCTGGGTGGCTCAGTTGGTTGAGCGCCCGACTCAGGCTTATGATTCATGGGATTGAGCCCTGCATCAGGCTCTGTGCAGACAGCTGACAGCTTGGAGCCTGCTTTGGATTCTGTATTTCCTTTCTCTGCCCCCCACTCACACTGCTTGCTCACTTGCTCTCTCTCACAACTAAACAAACACTAAAAAAAAAAAAAAAGAAGAAGAAGAAGAAGAATGTGCTTGCTATGCAGGTGCGGCTTCCAGACAGGTCCTGTCTTCTCCCTCTCTTACTAGTTTGCCTCTCCTACAGCTTTTCTTTGAAGAAATTCTGCAGCTGACATGCTTGTCTCCCAGGCCCATGCTTTTAGTATATTCTCTGAAAGGGTGAGACACACACGTACATCTGTCTGAGGTGTCTTCCTGTCCTCTTCGTACTTCATGCTTAGCCTTCATCATACTTCTTAAGCTTATTCTGATTGCTGAGGGCCACTAAGCTGGTAATGACCATGGTGTTATTTTTTTTAAGTTTATTTATCTTGAGAGAGAGTGTGAGTGGGGGAGGAGCAGAGAGGGAGAGAGAGCATCCCAAGCAGGCTCTGTACCCAGAGTGGAGCCCCACGCAGGGCTGGATCTCAAGACCACGAGATCACAACCTGAGCAGATACCAAGAATTGGAGGCTTAACTGAGCCGCCTAGGAACCTCTTCTTGGTGTTATTTTCTTTTACTTTTCCTTCTCAGTTTTTGATGTATGTTTAGAAATTTAAAAATAAGCTTTCATGATCATATATTGTATATAATGTACACAATTTTTTCTACATAAGAAAAAAGCTGTGCTCTTTCCTCCTTTCATTTTTCTTTTGTTCTAAATACATCTTACAGCTTCATTTCTTCCAGGAGATGCTTATGCATATTATTTGAAAGACCAAATGAATTCCTAGTTGGGAAGTTTGAACTAATTGCAGTGACCCCCTAGGATACTTTCTAAACCTAGCAAAACTGACCAGATTTGCACATAAGTTAAGAATCTTCTTTACCTGAAAACAAGTATTACTCTGAAGAATATTTGCATATATTGGTTTGAATGAATGATGCGAAGACTTTTAAATCCTCCATTTGCTCAAAATAGTCTTTTTGGCATAGCATTTAAACACAGAAGAGGGGTGCCTGGGTGGCGCAGTCGGTTAAGCGTCCGACTTCAGCCAGGTCACGATCTCGCGGTCTGTGAGTTCGAGCCCCGCGTCAGGCTCTGGGCTGATGGCTCGGAGCCTGGAGCCTGCTTCCGATTCTGTGTCTCCCTCTCTCTCTGCCCCTCCCCCGTTCATGCTCTGTCTCTCTCTGTCCCAAAAATAAATAAAAAACGTTGAAAAAAAAAATTAAAAAAAAATAAAATAAAAAAATAAACACAGAAGCATTGGGGCGCCTGGGTGGCTCAGTCAGTTAAGCGTCTGACTTCGGCTCAGGTCATGATCTAACGGTCTGTGAGTTCGAGCCCCTCGTCGGGCTCTGTGCTGACAGCTCAGAGCCTGGAGCCCATTTCAGATTCTGTGTCTCCCTCTCTCTCTGCTCTTCCCCTGTTCATGCTCTGTCTCTCTCTGTCTCAAAAATAAATAAACATTAAAAAAATTTTTTAAATAAACACAGAAGCATCATCAACCAGAAAAGTTTTCTAAGAAATTTCTTTCTTTCATTTTTTTCAAACAAAGATCTCTGACAGATGTGAAGAAAGATGTCATTTGTGGATATCTGACGTAGATCTCCTAGGGTGAAAAAGGTAATGTGCTTGATCTGTTACTAGCCTCCTAAATGTGGCAGCCCTTTGGTTTGTGGATACAGGCTGGTTTTATTTTCACACTCTCTCAAGCCTAACATACCAGAATCACTTTTAAAATCTGGAGCAGCGAAATAAGCCGAAAGTGACACAAGGAAGATGCAGGCTTAATACTAACATTCTAGGGGCGCCTGGGTGGCTCAGTCGGTTAAGTGTTCAACTTCAGCTCAGGTCATGACCTCACATTTTTCGAGTTTGAGTCCCACGTGGGGCCCTGTGCTGACAGCTCAGAGCCTGGAGCCTGCTTTGGGTTCTGTGTCTTCCTCTCTCTCTACCCCTCCCCTGCTCGTGCTTTGTCTCTGTCTCTCAAAGTAAATGAACGTTAAGGAAAAATTTAATACTAACACTCTAGCACCTAAGAAATCACTTCCCTGCAGTAGGTAAATTTGAAAAAAAAATTGTAGTGAAAATACCCAATAAACCTGAATGTATGTTTTATGTGAATATATATGAGTATGAATTATAACATATATAAACATACCAGATGTTTATGGTTTTTCTTTGGCTTGTGATGACTGTTAAGAGTTTATTCACCTATATTTCTTCCCAAACTTTGACAAGTGATTCCTTAATTAAAAAATATATTTTACTTGAAAATATTGGAAACTGTTCACAGATATACTGCAAATATAAAAATAATCAATACCTCTATGTTCTTTAAGCTTCACCTATTGTTAGTGTTTTACCCCATTTACTGTATTGTGTGTGTGTGTTCTCTCTTTCTCCTTCAGGCACACAGACTCCTTAATTGTCAAATGGGTAAAGTCAGCTTTATTATATATGCTTACACACATAACAGACACTCTTTCCCTAATTATTTCTACTAAAAATTACAGATTTAAAAAAAAATTTAACATTTATTTATTATTAAGAGACAAAAAGACATAGAGCATGAGACACAGGGGTAGAGAGACGGGGAGACACAGAATCTGAAGCAGGCTCCAGGCTCCGAGCTGTCAGCACAAAGCCCGATGCGGGGCTCAAACTCACGAACTGTGAGATCATGACCTGAGCCGAAGTCGGTCGCCTAACCGACTGAGCCACCCAGGTGCCCCAGAATTACAGATTTTTTAAAAGGGTTGACACCAGCACATGTATTAATTTGCTAGTTTTGCCTGGTTCAAAGTGTTATTTGATGAAGGGCTGTGGGTACAACACAATCTTCCCAAATACGGTCTTTACACAGTAACATCCATAAAAAAAAAACTATGTCGGGGTACCTGGGTGGCTCAGTCGGTCAAAGCGTCAACTTCAGCTCAGGTCATGATCTCACAGTCCGTGGGTTCGAGCCCCACATCAGGCTCTGTGCTGACAGCTCTGGGCCTGGAGCCTGCTTTGGATTCCGTGTCTGCATCTCTTTCTGCCCCTCCCCCGCTTGTGCTCTGTCTTCTCTCTCTGTCTCTCAAAAATAAATATTAAAAAATGTTTTTTTAAAACTTGGGTCTTTGTAACTAGAAGGTTAGAGCAATCAACTACCTAAGTTTGACTGACCTGAGTCAAGTTTGTTCCTGGTTGATCATGGTATAATATTGCATACTTGTTTTTAAGCATTTTATAAAGTTTAAGAAACATTTAAAAGGTGGGGGAAAAAGTGATGTTCAATTAGATGGTGTGAACAAAGAAAACTTAGGACGTTTTCATAAGGCACTAAGTATTCTTGAGGAGTAAGAGGGAGTGAAACCTGCAGAATCTATCCATTTCTGAAGCTAATTCATCACAAAGGCTTTTTTGTTCTTGGTAGCTCCATAAAACTTTAGAGTTGGTAAAGACACTGGAGGTCGTGTGGTTAACTTACCATAAGATAGAAAGTCTGTACCTAGCATCCCTCATAGGTGGACCTCCTGCCTTTGCAAGATATTATTGGGAGGAAATCACTGGGGGTAATTTCTTGTTGTATTTTACAGAAGCTCTAATATTTGAGAAATAAAGTTCCTTTTTACATCAAAATTTCCTAAGTAAATTTCCAAAGCACCTCATCTGTCCCCCCTTCGTTAGCCTTTATCACATTTTATGAGGGTCATAAATACAAGTCTTACTTGCAAGATAGGGCTGGGAAATCCTTGAGGAGAAAATTCTATTGCAGTCTCCTCCACCCAGTCATCTTTCACCCATGATGAGTAGTTAATAAATATTTTGGAGTAGTTGATTCTGCCAGATCTTCCTGTCATACCTCGACAGTGGCCTAGCAAGTGGTTTTCTTTCCATCCTTCCAACCTTCTTCAGCCCATTTTCTCACATTGCTACTAACTTCTTTCTAAAAACCAGAAGTGTCCATGTTTCTCTTCTGTTCTGACAAGAAAATTTAAAATTCTTTCCAGTGTCCCCACACAATACGGGTAGATCAGCTGTTGTTCATGGGTCTGGAAGCAGAGGAAGCCATTAGTCTTGTGTTTCAAATGGGACTAACTTGGTTACCTCTCTGTCTTTCCTGGTGCTTGAGCAGGTCTCTAAGCCTTCGTGTCTCCATCGGTAAAATGGTTACCTAGGTTGGTTATTAGAATTAATGGCATCATCTACAAAAACATTTTGTAGACTGGTTGAGGCAAACACTAAAACATGAGTTAACCCAGGTGCTAGTGAGATACAGTTTTTATTAAATTTTTGCATTAAAAAATTTTTAACATTGATTTCTTTTTTGGAAAATGATCTACATTCAGTTCTTTGGTTAAAAGTTAGATACTGAGTTTCAAGGTTTGCTACTTGAACAAACTTTATATTATAAATTCAGTAGATATTGACAAATCTCCTGAAAGACTCTACAATATTAGATATTTATAGTCAAAGGTAAAGAACTGCATTCAAATTGCCACACACTTGAAAAAGCGAATTAAAGTTTTATTATTGGTGAAACCTATGCTAAAAAATAAGGTATAAAACTGGTGTGTACTTGTGTTAGACCCAAACACTTCAAATAGTTTGTCAAATCATGGCAAGTAGCTTTGATTTACCATCTATTTCTTTTACTAATGCCAATAATACTAATTCTGCACTTTGTTTGTTGTGGTCCTCTGAAGTCCATGGTGTTTTATTTATGATTGTGCATTTATAATTATGCAAATATGAATTGCACACAGATTAATTTTATCTGAGCAAAATTGTTATGTATGATAAAACAGTCATCCTTAAGTGACCACTCTTTATATTCCTATGTAAGGAGTAACTAACTTAAAATCAGTACCTGGAGGGTATCTGTGTGCAGGAATGGACTGGGGAAAAGTGGAGAGATCCTTTGGAATTCCTATGCAGTTTTCTATCTGTGTGCCATACTTAAGCTTTGCACAGCCTTGTAAATTACAGTAAGGAAAGGCTAATTTTCTCATCACTTAACTGCTGCCAGGCTGGAGCAGAATATTCTAGCAGATAAATAGCTGTGGCAAAACCACATACATTGTTAACAGTTTAAATTCGTGTAGTACAGGCCTTACACAGGTGCCATGTGCAGAACAGATAAGTGGTGGGGAGAGCTGAGCCATTAATTTTTCCATTGAGATGTTGGCAAGGGTGAGGGGTGAGAGGCTATAGGGAAAAGCAAGAGGAGTCTCAGTGGCAGAAAGAACATAGCAATATCGATAAATTGAGAGAGACTAAAAGAAGAGACCAAAAGGAACTAACAATTAGTACTACACGCTGAGGTAAACAGCCCTTATCCAGCCAACAAAGCTAACACAGCTGCCTTTCCTTAGCAGATTGCTGAAAAGTAATAAGACTTTTCCTGTCTTTCAAGCAACACCAACCCATGCCTTTCCACGTGGAGTTTTTCATGAACAGTTAAAAGAAGCAGTAGATGTCCAAGTTTTTCATGTGTTTTAATAATTCCTATCCTTTTGAATTGTGTCCCATTAAAGAAATTACTTTGTGGTAGCAGTTTCAGTTCTGGTACGTAACACTGCCTCACACTTAGTAAGCTCTCAAGAAATGTTTGTGAAATTAAGAATATGGATGAAGGAATGACAGTACCTGCTGGATAGCAGATGAGGCAAAGTGAGTCAGTCAGTTTGGCCAAAGGGTTGCAATTACTGTCAGAACTTACATTTAAGGAAGGAGAAAAGGTACTGATATAGGGCAAAGTTGTTGATAATAATTTAAAATGATACATAATAATTATAGCAATAGAATAATATATCTTTGACCTTGTCATGTACTTTAGCAAGGTCAAAGGTTAGGTTAGAATCAATATATCTTTTATCTTGGAATCTTCGATTTTGGAGAGCTTAAAGTCATCAAGCCATCTGCCTTAGGAACCAGCCACTTGGGTAGGTTTAACTTTGGAGCTAACCCTTGTCATCCTAAAGCATCTCTTTCCACAGATGACTTCTTCCTTCAACATCCTGTTCCCTTGGACTTCCATGAATAACCTCATTTTGCTTCATTTTTTTCTTGCCTCTGACCATTATACCTCAGTATCCTTGGTTTTCTCTTCTTTCCTGCCACCTAAATAAGGCTTTTCCCTAGAGCTCTGTCCTTTGCCCCACCTGATTCCCACTAAACGGCCTCTTTTCTTGGAATCCCTTGTACCCCACATGTGTTTCTCTAGTACCAACCTCTCCCGAGCTCCAGACCTATGTCCGGCTGCATATGTGACATGTTAATTTGGATGACTTCAAGCATCTAAAAAAGTTCTCAGACTAAGTCTAGTTGTTTTTTTTTTTTTTATCTCTCATCAATGCTGAATTTTCTTGTATTTTTCTTTTAGCTAAAGGTACTGTCTTTTTTTTTTTAATGTGATCATTCAATCCAGAAAATTGAGAGTCTTCTCCACTCTCCTCCTCAGTTTATCTTGAAATCCTCTGATTCAGTTCCTTTTACAACTCTTGCTTTGGCCTCACACCTTCATCTTTGACCACTGGCTAGTTCAGGCCCATGTATTTTGCCTGGATCATTGTGATAATTTCCTAACTGCTTGTCCTGCCCCCACTTCCCAACTTCTTCCCTTATATTCCATTATCTCTGACAGTCTGCCTTTGCAAAAATGCAAACAGGGTGCTTTGCATTATTTACCAGCAAAAATCCATCTTCAGGATAAACTTTAAAGTTCTTAGCATGGCATCAAATTATTTCAGTAGGCCCCTGACTACCTCTCTCATTTCCTATCCTACTTTTCTTTGCCTTCCATTCTATGTTCTGCTACAGTTGTTTGTTGTCAGATGTAGAGTGGCTATTTCATTTGTGTGCTGCCGCTTATGGTATTTTCTCTGTCTGAACTTCCTTCTCTTTTTAACCTAATATATTTATATTCATCCGTCTTTGAGTAGCTTAGTTT
This sequence comes from Panthera uncia, assembly GCF_023721935.1. NCBI lineage: Eukaryota > Metazoa > Chordata > Mammalia > Carnivora > Felidae > Panthera > Panthera uncia. The sequence continues at coordinate 92,883,981 of NW_026057578.1, forward strand.
TTGAAGCTTAATTCTCTAAACAATGAAACCACTGTTACTTTGATGTTAGTATTATACTTGGTGCATATTAATATTAAATATGTTACTATGTCTCTGGTTTCATGTTTCCAAATGTGAGCACGGGGAGATTAAAAGCCAGGTCTCATTTATATTTTCATCTGCACAGTTAGCACACAGACATGACATAAATTGTTTCTTGAATGGGTACTGAAATGAATATGCTCACTGTTTTGATCTTAGTGGCTATGATTTATCCGCTTAAAATTTCTTCTTAGCTTTCTGGACTATTGCCATATGCTATATTCTCTACAATAGATGTTCCATGTCTTCACGACCATTGTTATGTTCCAAAAGAAATTCATGATCTTCTGGGTTGGGTTAACCCTTTTCAGGTATCTGTTTTCTTGTGTTATAAAAAGAATCTATGTAATTGAACTTGTTGCCAGTAGATGTACATTAAAATACAGAGTTCACAAGAGTACATGACATTCTCATTAGACACAAAGAATATTTTTTGAGCCATGCTATGGTATTTGGAAAGCAATTAACATATTGCACATTATTCCTGTGAGACACAAACTGTTTCTTTCCCATTTTAATTTGCCTGTTTAAAAAAAGACAGAAAAAGATAGATGAGTTTACACTCAAGGTGTATGCCTTTCCCTTGTGGCCAGTGAGCCAATTTCCTTTTCATATTTGCAGAATATTGATACAATTATTCTTTCATCAGACATGAAATTTGAGTGTATAACCAGTTTGTGGAAATCACCTAGTAATTTATTAGGTTGATAACAGCAATTAAGTCATAATTGCTTCTGAGAAATATAAACTGACTTTCTGTTTTAAATGGATAATTTAACATTCCAAACCACAGACCTGTAGTGTAACTAATTTCTGGGATAAGAAGTTTGTTTCTCTTATTATTAAACTAAACAAAAAAAAAAAAAATTCAACCTTTGATAATCCAGTAACGAATTACGCAGTTGCTGAATTCTTGGGTTCGTGTTATATCTTCATTCTTTTCCCTTGTTGCTAATTTTTTTATTTTATTTAAAAAAATTTTTTAAAATATTTATTTATTTTTGAGAGAGTGAGAGAGCGAGAGCACAAGCAGGGGAGGCACAGAGAGAGATGGAGACACAGAATCTGAAGCAGGCTCCAGGCTCTGAGTTGTCAGCACAGAGCCCGATGCGGGGCTCAAACTCACAAACTGTGAGATCACGACCTGAGCTGAAGTCGGATGTCTAACCGACTGAGCCACCCAGGCGCCCCTAATCTTTTTTATATTTAAGGACATCACAGTGGAGGGAATTTTAGATAGAACTGGGACGTGTTGGTAGGACCATGGATTTTTCAATGATTGGAAATGTGAAGACTGTACTTTCAGGGGTTGTTTCTAAAGTTTGTCACTAGAGAAGTTTCTGTAAGTGTGGAGTCCCTGAAAGCATGAGGAGGAGGAATAGTGTCCCTTCCTGTGAAGCTGACTCTGGGTGTTGTTTCTACAGCTGCCCTTGTCATTGATGATTGTTCCCTCCTCCTTTGGGGGACTAAGAGGAAAGTGGCCCGTTGTCTGAGTAGTTTCTCTAAAAAAAGAATTTATTTATTTATTTATTTATTTATTTATTTATTTATTTATTTATAAATGACAAGATCTAGCAGTGGCCTTGGGACACTGTTATTTTATTTTATTTTTTTTACCTTTATTTTTGAGACAGAGAGAGACAGAGCATGAACAGGGGAGGGTCAGAGAGAGGGAGACACAGAATCTGAAGCAGGCTCCAGGCTCTGAGCTGTCAGCACAGAGTCTGGGGTGGGGCTTGAACTCACAAACTATGAGATCATGACCTGAACTGAAGTCGGACGCTTAACCAACTGAGCCACCCAGGCACCCCCTCTAAAAAAGAATTTAAATAAATAAATGTAAAAGACATTCTTTGCCCATAAACCATACAAAAATGCATAGCCAGGCCTAACTTGGCTCATAAGCCATTGCTAACTGACCCTGGTTTAATCAAACCTGCATGTGAGACTTTCAAGTATGTGACGTTGCTGCTCTCAGTAACACTCCCTTCTTCACATAAACCGTCTATACTTAGGTGCACACGTTGTGAATGCTTACTGGTGTAGCTTCTACCCTCTGGGAGTTCAGAAAAGCTCCTTTTTCAGATAAATCGGGATCAAGGATTTTACAGTGGCGGTTCACCAACCGGAGGATTTAGTGGCCTCAGCTAGTCTGCCTCACACTGACCACAGAAGTGACATTTGTCATCACAAGAGGTGATGTACCCCATGTCGGTAATTCTGAATCTCAAGCTCACTGAGCCACGTCAAATATCAGGGTAGACCAATAGGTGCTTCGCTGACTGAAGGGCCACCCACCTGGATTCATCTGCAAATACTAGGTTCACTATAGTGCCATGTAATGCTCCAGAGGCCTTTTGATAAAAGTAGGAAAAATGACATTTTTGTTTATGAACCCTAAATCATCTGTTAATGGGGATGGAGTGAGGCAGTCAGGGACTTCTGTGGCTGGATCCAGTGGTTTACGAGGGGAGTCCTGGGGGATGAAGTTTGAGAAGCAGGGACTGGTGTCAAATTGTTGAGAATCTTGAGGGCTGGGGTGGGGGGACCTTGAACATGAAGTAATCGTTGTGAGCTTGAATGTCTTTTGGCTATACTTGCTGAAAATGACATCCTGATTGGAGGAAAATTGTAACACATGGCTTAGTTATATAGGGGATTTTGACATATTTTCAAAGGAGATGATGGAAATAGAGAACCACCAGGTGAGATTATAGCATCTTAAATTGTCAGATGGTTGGTGATTAGGTAGTTGGGGAGGCATTGACGGTTTGGGGCCAGTGGGGTAATATGATTCAACAGAATTTTGAGAGTGGTTTGTTGGGGGAAAAAGAGTTGCACAAGAAAAGAGACGATTGTGGAGTCTTGATGGTGGAATCAATGGGAGGTGATAGTGGTCTGAATAGGGAATGGAGAACATAATGACAATGGAAATATGCACTATTACATTAAGAAAGCTATTTCAAATGGCCTAATCGCTAATATTTATTAATTCTATGTATCCTATACTCTTCGAGCTTTTTACATAAATTATTAGCAATCCTACAGTCTAGATACTGATACTGCTGCTAGTTCTATTTTTCAAATGAAGAAACCCTCATCATTTAAGCAGCCTGCTCAGCTAGAAGTTACAGCTAGCAGGAGTTGCGGTCAGGATTTGAATCCCCACCGTGTAACTCTGTACTGTTTAACCCCTGGCCTTAGATTCTCCTGATGCTTGATGTTTCAACAAAAGTCCCCGAGAGGATGTGGCTCCAAGTACAGGGGCTTTGGAGGCAGAGACAGAGGTTTTCACTGTGTGGTCTTCAAGTCACTTACCCTGTTTGAGATGCCTTGCCTTTATTTTTGTAAAGTGAGATTTCCTCACTGATTCTGGTTTCTCGTTAGTGCACCAGGAGACTAGAGCGAGATTATGGGTTTCTGTTTGCCTCCTGATTCTGCTTTTCTTCCATAGAAATGAGGACATTAGGCTTTGGAGGGTGAGGAATTTGTTCTTAAACATGTTATGCTTGAGGTGATGGACGTCCCGAAGGCGATGTTCAGTGTGCAGCCAGCTGTAGGTATAAATAAGGGTCTGGGCCTCAAAGGGTCAGAACTGCACGTGGAACTTAAGTTCTCATTCACAAGCAGGTGGCGGCTAAGGCATGGAAAGCATTGAGCTCTCTAAGAAAGAGGTGTTGAGAGAACTTCAGAGGACAAGGAGCAGGACCTTGCAATATACCAGCTACTGGGGTAGAGTGAGGAGGAAGAAACAAGAGGAGGAGCCCTGAGAGGGGTATAAGGAGAACCACAGTAAAGCAGAGCTTGTTGAGCATAGGCGAGTCAACTTGAGGAGTGGATGGCAAATTGTGATAAGTCCCACATGCAGGGCAGAAAGGATGAGAGCTGAATTAAAAAGATGGTTGGGGCACCTGGGTGGCTCAGTCAGTCACCCTGCTCTTGATTTTGGCTCAGGTTGTGATCTCACAGTTTCTGGTATAGAGCCCCACATTGCCCAGTCTCTTTGCTGGCATCACGGAGACTGCTTGGGATTCTCTCTCTTCTCTTTCAAAATAAATAAATAACCTTAAAACAAAAAAAGTTGACAATGTAGAGAGTTGAAGGAGAGAAAAGAGACTGTGACTGTATTTTCAGCAAGAGGGTAAAGTAAGTTTTCTTTTTTTGGCTCTCTAAATATTTGATTCAATTAAATGCATTTTGGACACTGGCTTTCCTGTCAGTCCATAAGGTAAAACTAAGGATGATTACCTTTGCCCTGCTTTACTGTGGTTAGTTGTCAACCACTGTTCTTGTCAGAACTTGAAACTATGGTCATGAAACGCCCACAGCAACTCAGCAACATTCACAGGTGGAATTAGGGAAAATGCAGCCAGCTTCCATTGGCCTACAACGTCAGGTAGGGACATCCCATAACTGGACTTTCACTCATTGTTTTTTGTGCATTAACTTTAGTAAATAACTCTGTCTTCCTAAATAATCAGTTTCTACTCTCAAATGAAATTCCTGTGCGTTTAGATTTCTCTTAAAAAAAACATTAAATATCTAAGAATAAAACGTGCTGTATAATTGTCAAGTCATTATCATTGTCATTTATTGCCGATTAAACTGAGCTGTTTAATTGCAAATAATATCTTAAGTAGATAAATGGAATAATTAGTTTATTTTTAAGTATATGCCTGAGAAGAAAGAGAGGAAATCAATAAGGTACTGTGCAATTTTAAAATTAAGTCAAATCTAAAACGGAGATTAGAGGTTTTTTGTTTGTTTGTTTTTGTAGCTTAATAAAACATAGATAATTAAAACTCAAAGTCCTTAATGTTTTCCATTCCAAATGTTACCTCAATTAGGCCAAGAGAAACTTTTCATGTAAAGATAGAAAGATTCTCATCAGGAGAACTTGGCACAGAATGAAAAGATGAAAATGTTTCTGTGTTAATTATTGATACACTACAGGGAGAATGAGTGTTCAACACTGAACGAATAACATGCTTTTGATTTAGAAACCCCAGTTAATTTATTAAAGTGGTCTTGATTTATGCTTTTATCTTAGACTTCAGTCTTTAAAAGAAGTATTTAAGGCACTTGGAGTCAGAATTATGATCATGCTTCATTGTCCATAGCTGGCTTTCATCCTCCATTGTCAGTGCTATGAAATTCCATTATTTTCCCTTTGTCAGTAGACATTTTAATGGGCAACTCAGAGACTGCCTTGGGGGTTACTAGTCAGATATTGTTAAGGGGATAACAGACCTCGTTTAGATAACACTGTAGTAAATAGTTAATAGGTATTGCCAGGATTTGCTCACTTATTTTGTTTCTGATTGGATCAGTATTTCACAATAATTAATACAGCAATAACATTACATGTGTTAACACACCTTAATCCCACTAGGGCTCTCTGAGACCTTCTGTGATCTAGACCATTTCTAAGAGGCATGAAGCTGTAAACTAACCCAAAACTTGGGTTTCCCTAGGCACACTCAGTCTCTTCAAATTTCACCGAGGCTAAGGCCCTGTGGCCGCCAGACAAAACGGCCTTGTACTCTTTCAAAACAGAGGGAGTGTCGAATTTTAAACTAGGGAGACAGGGAGGGAGGGAGGAAGGAAGGAAGGAAGGGCTGTGGTAGAAGTGAAACAGGACCTGCCCAGTGATCCCAGAGACCAGGTGAACGACTTAAATCTGCAGAGGCAAATAGGAGAGTGAACGGAAGAAGGTGCAGGGGAAAGGAAGTGAAGACAGGTACACATTGTTCTCTTTTCCTGGGAAAAGCTCAGAATAATTAAAGGAGACATAGTGCCTCACTTAACCATGCCTTGTTCTTGAGATTTCCTGATTAACTGCTTTAATTACTTCATATCAGAATGACTTCCTTCTTTAGAAGAATGAGTCTGACTGATGTTATCTTCCTTCAGATTTTTTTTTAAGATCTTCAGAAAAGGAAAATGAATAACTGCACAAAGGCCTGTTGACTTTGTTTCCTACTTGTTTGATTCAGAATAGTTACGTTGTACAGCAGCTGGTGAGGGTCTGGTGTATATGAGGTAGAACAGCACAAGTTGTTATTTTTTTTTTGGTTGCTACCTTGAACTATGAAGGTAGTAAAAATCCCAGGACACATTTATCTTCCCGGGTTGTCACAGACAATTAAGAAAGCCACAGGATTTTCTCATACCACTAGCATTTGCTTTTTGCCTTTTCCATGTTTATAAGATTAGACTTGGGGCAATGAATCATTAAATCAGTACATAATTTATTTCATAAAATTGTTTTCTTTTTTGGAATATTGAAAATTATGTATTTGAGATGACTAAGTTATTATCTAAAGGGTTTAACTGACATTGAGAGCCAGAAAATATGAAGAGCATAAGTAAAATTTTGTCCCACTTTTCAACAAGCAGTTTCTTGGTTCCTAAAGAAAAAAAAAAGTTTGACCTTTCTCATCTGGGCATTAAGAATCTTGGGAACTTAATATGTGGGTATAAAACCACTCCATTGGAGTTAGGTATATGCTAGAGCCTTTCTTTTTCTTCCTTTTTTAATGTTTATTTTTAAGAGAGAGAGACACAGAGGACAAGCAGGGGAGGGGCAGAGAGGGGAGGACACAAAATCTGAAGCAGGCTCTAGGCTGACAGCAGCAAGCCCCATGCAGAGCTGAAACCATGAGGTCATGACCTGAGCCGAAGTCAGACACTTAACCCACTGAGCCACTTGGTATGTCATGCTTGCTCAGTTATGGCTTTGAGTGCAATTAGATACAAATTCAGCTTAAAGATAGTTAATTCCTGGCCAAAGAAAGACTAAGATATATTTGTGTTTCACCTCTTGGTAGGACAAACATAATACATGCAGACTACTTTGAAACAGATGAGTAATTACGAATAGGATGAACTAGCATTTGAGAGCTTTTATCCCTGGTAATCGTTGACTGTTTGCATACCTTCTTAAAGTGTATAAAACAACCATGTACTACCCCCATTGAGTATCTGAGATGGAGAAGTGGTTATTTCATTAATTTCCTCATGGTGATTGGCATCATGCATGCCAAAGGATACATGAAAGAAACAATGTAATGCAGTGGCTAGATCATAGACTCTGGAGCTGTAGGGAATGTGTTGCAATTTCAGCTCTGCATTTTGCTCTGAGGCTGGACAATTACTTCTCTCCTTAAGCACATTACTTGCTTCCTCTAATGGACATCTAAGTGCATTTTTTCCCTTGTGTTTTGTTTTGCAATTCTTGTTATTGTAAATTGGGTCTTACCATCGGATATTCCTTGTATATATGAAGGCAGTTAATTTTGCATATTTATACAAGTGGCTTTATGAAAAAATTAATTTGTAGTGAGTTTTTGGTTGATTCTTATTTTTTTTCCAAGTTAATAGGTATAACATCTCCAAAAATTATTTTATCTTCTTCTTTCAACTTAAAAAAAAAATTTTTAACGTTTATTCATCTTTTGATAGAGACAGAGCATGAGTAGGGGAGGGGCAGAGAGAGAGGGAGACACAGAATTCGAAGCAGGCTCCAGGCTCCAAACTGACAGCACAGAGCCTGATGCGGGGCTCAAATGCACGGACCGTGAGATCATGACCTGAGCCGGATTGGACGCCCAACCAACTGAGCCACCCAGGCACCCCTTCTTTCAACTTTTTTTTTTTTTTTTTTTTTTAATATATGAAATTTACTGTCAAATTGGTTTCCATACAACACCCAGTCTTTCAACTTTTAATGCCCTTCTTTACCTTTCCTAATTGTGTTTTTCTAGAACCTTCAGAAAGATATTAAATAATTTTTATAAATTTGCAATTTTTTTTGTTTTGTTTCAATATTAGATTGCTTGTATTATTTTACATTGAGTCTGTGGCTTTTGGATTAATGTATTTGTAAATATGTACAGCCCACAGATATGCACACCTAAACGCCTGATTTATCACCAGTAACTTCTTAGCTTTCAAACTCAATGGGTATTTTCAGTCTTGATCTTACTTGCTCTCTTTGTAGACTTCCCTACTGTTTTCCCTTGTCAACTGTGCTCGTGAAATCTCTGGGATCTAGTCAGAACTCTCTGGCCACTCTTAGTATCATTTGTGAGCTCCTTTTGTCTACTATACATTGAGGGCTTCCTGATGTTGTGTCTTGGACTCACTATTCATGCTGTTATTTTCCCTGGGGATATCGTATCCATTTTCATGGCTTCTGCTCCCGCCTTTATTCTGATGGTCCTGCATCTCTACAGATGGCCCTTTTTCATACCCTTACAGCCAACTTTCCACCAGACTTTTCCACGTAAATGAAACACAGGCACATTAAACATACTCTTCTTCACCTGCTATCTTTTATGATTGTCAAGGTCAGCAAATGTTTTCTTAAAGGATCAGTCGTAAATATTCCAAGCTTTGTGGGCCACACAGTCTCTGTCCAAACGTTTCAGTTCTGCCATTGTAGTGTGAAAATGGCCAGTATGTAAACGAACAGGCCTGGTTGTGTTCTAATAAAACTTTATTTACAAAATAGGAAGCTGACATCCAGGATATAGCTTGCTGGCTCCTGCCCTGTGCATGTTGCCCATGCTATAAATTGAGGTTTTATCTTTGATGGTTTCTTCTTTATTCTCATAGGATGTATATCTTCAAATTTGCAGGTTGAATTGTGTCCTGCAATATGTACGCTTTATCTGCATAAATACGATCTTGTACTCTCCCCATTTTTTGGGGGGGGTTCTAAAGGCTTGACAATTGCTCTGAAGAATTCTACTTTTAGTCCTGCCAAAGCTAATTCCCTAACTGCCAGAGGAAGCTTTCTAAAACCAACCAGGATTATATGACTCTCATGTTTCAAACTCTTGATGACTCTTCGTTGTCTGAAGTAGGGTTGACAAAGTGAAAGCTTGCTAACATGGCAGAGAAGTCTCTCAGAATATGGTTGGGCTCTTTTCACAAACTCTGTCCCCTATTCCTATTTTGGTCCATTCACATCTTTGGAGAAGCAAATGCCAAGGTAAGTGGGATCAGATACATAAGATTTTCCTGTGAAGGGTAAAGTGGGAGAGGACCAGCAGAATCAGCTGAGAGAGATTTTTGACTGCAGTGCAGGTCGAACAGTTGTGCAAGGAGAGCAAGAAGAAACGGGTTTTGTAGGAAGAGCCTCAACACAGTTGTGACAATGTCTCAGGCCAGAGGAAAATCCAGAGCAGGAGCAGAGGTTGCCTGTTGGGCAAGTCCCCATCATGCAAAAGCGGCCTGATTGGGCTTGGCAATTGACAAAGGCTACCTGGGGTCAAGTGTGGCTTCTTATGAAACGGTGATGGATCTATAGGTCCACAGATGGAAGCAGTCCATTAACTGTGCTCACGTGGAAGTTTCTCTTGAAGGAGAACTGATTGGGGCACCTCCATGGCACCAAACCTGTGACTTCACACTTGACACTTCAGCTTCAATAAACCTCTTGTGATATTCTTCATATGCCATGATATCCTTCATCTCCATGCATTTGTTCCCAATTCCTGCCCCTGACTTTGCTTGGTCAAGTACTTTTCCTGCTTCAGGCCTCAGCTAAGGGATAATCTCCGGAAACATGTCTTTACCTCCCACCTCCCAAATTGCCATTACTCAGTGATCCCTCAGCATCATTGGTATGTTTTCCAAATTAGGATTGGTTGTGCATGCTTTTGGTTTTATTTTTGAGTGGACAGTAAACCTCTTGAAATAAAGAATTATTTAGTCTCTGTCTTCAGATATCCATACCAACTGATGCCAATTTTGGAATGAATGGTTGTACTCTCAGTTAGTTATTGGAGAAGGTGACTCACACGACTCAAAAGAAAACAGTATGACAGATGATACTCATGCCATTATATTTGGTTTAGGAGAGTTGCATAGCTGACGTATGAAATATTTTTTTTTTTATGATTGTGATTAATTAGAATCATTTCAGCCAATTGTGGGCAATCTGGTATAGCAATGCTGGGCTTAAAGTCAAAAGACTTGTGTTCAAATCCTGAGGTCAAATCCTGAATGACCATGGCACAACATCCCTGGTATCATTTTTTTCTCTTCCATTAGATAGAGATAGTAATATCAAGAGCACAGAATTGTAGACCTCTCAAACCATTTGTAATGTATACAGCCTCTTGCTTTACAAAGGTCTCTTGGCTGCCTCCTGTACCAGCCTGCATCAGGCATGACTCATTATCCCATGATTGTACTGAAACCGAGATCACATAACTCCCTGTAGAGAGAATGGACGATAGCTGTGATTCAAAAGCAGGTGTCTTCTAATAACGGTATGTGAAGTGAAGAAGGTATATGTATTATTCTGGGTACTGGTCTTAAACTGTATGGACTCCTAAATTATTTCAGGTTAAATTTTTTATAGAATTCAACAGTGGAAATAATGGGAGATCAATTATGTAATAGACCATTACTGCACTGACTTACTTGATGGAAGAATAGAATCCTAGCCTTCTTTGCTTGGGGATGAATTGTTGTGGCTGCTGTCTTTAAGCCTCTTCTTTCCAATTGCCACTCCTTAAACTGTAAGAATGAAACGATCATTTTCTAAAAGTAAAGATGTTAATAAAGAACACGATAAGTAAAACTCACAAAACACAAAATATTATGCAAGTCAAAAAAGCAGAATAAAAATAGAGGACATAGAAAGAAATTAAAGTCTCATTTTTAAAAAGAAAAAGATTAAGAAATGTAGGCCTGCCATTTTAAAATGAGCTAAAATGACAATATAAGATGGAACTAAGAGATCAAAAGGATAAAAAGATTAAATGAGCTTAAAGAATGCAAACAAGAGACTTAGACATTTAAAATGTAAAATCTCAGTGTATTAAGATAAGTCAGAATAGTAGGAAACAGTATAAAATTCTATCACAGGGGCGCAACTTTGTTTAAAGGCAGAGAGAAAGCCTTGGCCTTGCCCTTCTCTGGTGTTAGCATGTTACCAACTTAAAATACTCCGTGACCAGGAGAGTTTTGATCCAGAACGCTGCTATGCCCCTTCCCGCCAGAAGAGGGCAGCCGCACAGAGAGTCGAAGACAGGCTGTACTGATGCAGGAAAGAGGCTTTTTACATGTCTGAAATGACCCTGAAGTGTGCTAGCAGAGACACCTGCTAGGTGTTTAAGTCATTCCCAAATACTGCAGAAGCAAATATTTCTCCCTGTCTCAGCTTTGACATTCATTCTTTCTATTTCTTGATCAGGATTCAGTTCGAGGAGTTTTTTTTTTTTTTCCTATTGCTTTAGCAACTATAAATAGAGTCTTTTCTTCTAGTCCTTAAGCCTCTGGATTCATTTGGCTGTGTGTGTGTGTGCGCGTGCGTGTTTTCTTATTTTTTAAAGCCTGTTTGA